>NC_034613.1:102727915-102748799 GCF_900095145.1 Mus pahari | reverse complement strand
TAATCCACTATATAAAAAATCTTAAAGACAAAAACCACATGATCATCTTGTTAGATGTTGAGAAAGCATTTGACAAAATCCAACACTCATTCATGGTAAAAATCTTGGAAAGATCAGGAATTCAAGGTGCAGACCTAAACATAATAAAAAGCAATAAACAGCAAACCAGTAGCCAACGTCAAAGTAAATGGAGAGAAGCTGGAGGCAATCCCAGTAAATTCAAGGACTAGACAAGGCTGCCCACTTTCTCCCTACCTATTCAATATTGTACTTGAAATCCTAGCCAGAGCAATTCAACAACAAAAGGAGATCAAGGGGACACAAATTGGAAAGAAAGAAGTCAAAATATCACTATTTGTAGATGATATGATATTATATATAATTGACTCTAAAAACTCCACCAGAGAACTTCTAAACCTGATAAACAGCTTCAGTGCAGTACCTGGATATAAAATTAACTCAAACAAATCAGTGACCTTTCTCTACAGTAAGGATAGACAGTATGAAAAAGAAATTTGGGAAACAACACCCTTCACAAAAGTCACAAAAAGTGTAAAATACCTTGGTGTGACTCTAACAAAGGAAGTGAAAGATCTGTATGACAAAACTTCAAGTCTCTGAAAAAAGAAATTGAAAAAGATCTCAAAAGATGGAAAGATCTCCCATGCTCATGGTTTGGCAGAATTAATATAGTAAAAATTGCTATCCTGCCGAAAGCAATCTACAGGGATATCCCCATCAAAATTCCAACTCAATTCTTCACTGAGTTAGAAAGGGCAATTTGCAAATTCACCTGAAATAATAAAAAAATCTAGGATAGCAAAAACTATTCTCAAAAATAAAAGAAACTCTGGGGGAATCACCATGCCTGACCTCAAGCTGTACTACAGAGAATTTGTGATTAAAACTGCATGGTACTGGTACAGTGACAGACAAGTAGATCAATGGAACAGAATTGAAGACCCAGAAATGAACCCATACACCTATGGTTGCTTGATATTTGACAAAGGAACTAAAACTCTCTAGTGGATAAAAGGCAGCATTTTCAACAAATGGTGCTGACACAACTGGCTATTAGCATNCAGAAGAATACGAATTGATCCATTCTTATCTCCTTGTACATAGCTCAAGTCTAAGTGGATCAAAGAACTCCACATAAAACCAGAGACACTGAAATATATAGAGGAGAAAGTGGGGAAAAGCCTTGAAGAAATATGCACAGGGAAAAAAAATTCCTTACAGAACTGCAATGGCCTGTGCTGTAAGATCAAGAATCGACAAATGGTACCTCATAAAATTGCAAAGCTTCTGTAGGGAAAAAGATATTGTCAATAAGACAAAAAGGCCACCAACAGATTGGAAAAGAACTTTTACCAATCCTAAAATTGATAGGGGACTAATATCCAATATATACAAAGAGCTCAACAAGCTGATCTCTAAAAATTCAAATAACCCCATTAAAAAATGTGGTACAGAGCTAAACAAAGTATTCTCAACTGAGGAGTACCGAAAGAATGAGAAGCACTTGAAAAAATGTTCAACATACTTAATAATCAGGGAAATGCCAATCAAAACAGCCCTGAGATTTCACCTCACACCAGTCTGGATGGCTAAGATAAAAAATTCAGTGGACAGCAGATGCTGGTGAGGATGTAGAGAAAGAGGAACACTCTTCCATTGTTGGTGGGATTGCAAGCTTGTACAACCACTCTGGAAATCCTTCTGGCGGTTCCTCAGAAACCTGGACATAGTACTACCTGCAGATCCAGCCATGACTCTTCTAGGTACATACCCAGAAGACGTTCCAACTGGTTATAAGGACACATGCTCCACTATGTACATAGCTGCCCTATTTATAATAGCCAGAAGCTGGAAAGAACGCAGATGTCCCTCAACAGAGGAATGGATACAGAAAATGTGGTACATTTACAAAATGGAGTACTACTAAGCTATTAAAAACAATGAATTCATGAAATTCTTTGGCAAAAGGATGCATCTGGAGGATGTTGTCCTGAGTGACGTAATCCAGTCACAAAAGAAGTCACTAGATATGCACTCACTGATAAGTGGATATTAGCCCAGAAACCTAGAATACCCAAGATACAATCTCCAAAACTCAAGAAAATCAAGAAGAAGGAAAACCAACACTGGATACTTCATTCTTCCCCATAATAGGGAATAAAATACCCATGTAAGAAGTTACAGAGACAAAATTTGGAGCTAAGACAAAAGGATGAACAATCCAGAGACTGCCCCACCTGGGGGTCCATCCCATAATCAGCCACCAAACACAGACTCTGTTGCATATCCCAGCAAGGACTTGCTATAAGGACACTAATATAGCTATCTCTTGTGGGGCTATGCCCACAGTCATCTATAGGATAGAACACAGAGACCCCAGTAGAGGAGCTAGAGAAATTACCCAAGGAACTGAAGGTGTCTGCACCCCTATAAGTGGAAAAACAATATGAACTAATCAGTATCCCCAGAGCTCATGTCTCTAGCTGCATATATAGCAGAAGATGGCCTAGTCAGTCATCTTTGGGAACAGAGGCCCCTTGCTCTTGCAAACTTTATATGCCCCATACAGGGGAACTCCAGGGCCAAGAAATGGGAGTGAGTGGGCAGGGGAGCAGGGTAGGGGGAGGGCATATGGGTCATTCAGGATAGCAATTGAATTGTAAATAAAGAAAATATCTAATAATATAATTTTTAAAATTCCAGGTTATACTATATTAATAAGGGATAAGTGAAGGAATAGAAACTTTTAGCATCTATTCACATTACATACATAGTCAAATTCAGAGAAAAGTGAAAGTATATATGTTTAACATTCATCTAATTTTTTTCTACCTTTTTATTGTCATGTTCAAAACCATGGAGTGGTGCAACATGTAGTTGATTAATTCTCCCTGCAACAATTAAACTAAGATATTACACCAAAGAAATAACCCCAAGATAACAGGATCTAAACAATCTCTTCAGGAGATTTCTTCCCAAGTGTTTGAAATTATGCCAAACCAAAAACTAAAAATTTGCATTATAGGAGTTTTAGATGAAAATATATATATATCTTTGTCAAAAGAAAGCAAGAGTGAAGCATGCCCCTAGATAAAGTGTATTCAATCTCAGTAGTCAAGTAAACAATGTCTTTTTCTTAACTCCTTTAAATCATTATGAAGGAAATGTATTAATAAATAGACTTTGCTTTATGTTTTTATTTTACAAGAACGTTATACTTCATTTACATCATCTCGACCCTTCCTTCTACCCCTCTAAGTCCACTTCTGAATCCTCTCAATTTCATAACCTCTTCTTGAATTATTATTCTTACACATACATACATACATACATACATACATACATAAATACATACATATATACATACTATAAACACATATATATATACACTTACAAACACTATAATATTTATTTACTGTCATGTGTTTTTAGGGATATTCACTTGGGATTGGATAACCTATGATAGAACTCATTCCTAGAAATAATTGTTTATCCTTTTCTATGAGGCATGTAAATTTTATTTTTCATATTTTCCCAATTATTATATGATCATCAGGCTTTAATGAAGGAATTTTAAAAAGTTTAGTTGGCAATGATAATATAAATTTAAAACATTTTGAAATGGTTCCTTTATTACTAAAATTTGAAATTTGGTGTTTGTCTAAGTTTAATATATGCTCACAGTCAACAATTGGACTGAGCATGGGGTCCACAGTGGAGGAGTTAGAGAAAGGATTGAAGGAACTGGAGAGTTTGCACCCCATAGTAAGAATAACAACCAAACAGACGCCCCAGAGTTCACTAAACCACAAAGCAAAGAGTACAAATGGATGGACCCATGGCTTCAGCCACATATTTAGCAGAGGATAGCCTTGTCGGACTTCAATGGGAGGAGAGTCCCTTCGTCCAGTGAAGGCTTGATGCCCCAGTGTACTGGAATGCCAGAATGGAGAGGCAGGAGTGGGTGCATGGGGGAATACCCTCTTAGAAGCAGGTGGAGGGGGATGGTACAGGGAGTCTCCAGGGGGAAAACTGGGAAAGGGAATAATATTTTAAATGTAAATAAAGAAAATATCCAATTAAAAATATAAGGTTACATTTACATTGGGATATAAATTAAAATTTGACCTAATGCATACCTCAAAAGCTTTCTTTTATTTTTATGGTCTACTTGTATAAATGAAGTCTGGCTTTTATTAGTGTGATATGAGTAAAGAAAGTATTACTGGAAATAAAGACACAAAGCAAATAACCATTGCTGGGAAGGCTTTTCTTTTCAACATTAAGGTAGTGAGTTACATACCATTTTAAACCCTTCTCAAAGTGTGTGGTTTTAACTAGACATTGTAAATAACTTAAAAGCCCAGGTCAAAAGGGCTTCATAAGTTATGCATACATTATAAAATAGAATTTTCATAAGCAATTTAGACTTGCATGATCTTATTATGAAGAAATTTCTAAATGGGGATAAAATTAAGTGAATATTTATAATTCAAAACAAATGTTCACTTAAAGATCTTTTCTCAGAACTGAAGTGCAATTGTTCCTATCATTGTTGATTAGCATAATTTGAGAAATGCCTTGTAATATTTCTTAAATACATGTTCAACGATATTAAAAGTGATAAAAAATTTAGCAATAAAAAAGTATAGTTACTCGTTTATAAATTAACAAAATACAATAAAAGACAATAACAATTTAAAGCTAGGAAAGAAGTGATTATCCATATAAAAAAATTACTGATGTATAACAATCTAAATTACATCTAAAATGTGAACTCTTCCCCCTCTAACAAATCTTTTATATTAATAAAGTATTAAATTCTCCCCCAAAGACACTGTATATTATCTTCAGGAAGCTGATGGTATGCATGCAATTTAATTGACAAAAAATAATCCCAACAAACTATATGTAGTAGAACACACCTAAAATCCAAATATGCAGGAGATTAAGTCAGGGAGATGTAGAATTGAAGAAAAATTTGCTCTATATATTGTGTTCATGGGGCAGTGTGGATATCAAAGTATCTTATATACTACTAATAAATTTATTTCATAGTTGATTTTTTTGCATAAGATTGTTAAATAAAACAACAATAATATTTAAAAACCACAGCACTCCCCCCAGAAAGCAAACTAACATAATTCCCATGAGAAGACACAATGTGTTGGGAAAAATTGTCTTGGACTCATAATCCAATGTCAAGGTGGGAGAAAGAACTCTAGATAGAAAAAATACAATTTATATGGATCTAAATATGATGATGTCTTAAATATAAAGAGCTTTAAAACCTAGAACGAACTTTCAAAAACATTGAGGAGAGAGAGAGAGAGAGAGAGAGAGAGAGAGAGAGAGAGAGAGAGAGAGAGAACAGTCATGCTAAGAGTGGGAGTGACTGAGCTTCTTAGCTTCTTCAGAGTGTCTTTTGATTGGTTGGGGAATGTCTATGACATCAAATCTCAAGTAACAGAAATATCAAACATTTATAAATTTGGAGACATTGGGAAGAATTTTCATATCATGTATTTTAGTTTAACATAATGTACATGATAAGTAGCATGAAAAATCATGTAGCATAGTTAAAATTTTTCAAGTCACAACAAAGACTGCATATTTCTTCTCTTTAGTATTTTATTTATTTTATTTTGTTCAATTTTATGTCCAGAGTTAAAATTTTTCTAATCACATCATAAACTGCTTATTTCTGTTTTTCATTTTTATTTATTTAATTTAGTTCAATTTTATGGGCAATAATACTTCACCAAAGCTATGTATATATCAATGGTAGGGATGTAGAGAAAATGAAAGTTTTATACAGTTAGAGAGAGTGTTGCATTTGTGGAAAATAATGGGTGCATTCATTAAAACGATGCTAGCATGAGAATCAGCAAACCTGGCAGCTTGTGTTTATCCAAAGGAAAGTAAAATTGGTTATCCAAAGGGATATCTACATTTCCAAATTCACTCCAGCATTTTATGGACAATAACCAAGAAATGAAACCTAAATATCCATTGGTTAATGACCAAAGAAAAGACAGTAGACATATAAAATAATATTCCGCTATTGAAAAATGAAAACTTGCCATTTGTTAAAATATGGTCAAAATTATAGATAATTATGTTAAGGTAAATAAGCCAAGCATAATGGAATAAGTATGAGGGTATAATTTTTATGTATTTAAATCTATTTAAATTGTTCAATTTAAAAATAAAATTGAAGATATCAAAACATCAATGTATACAATAAAATAAAACATGCTTTTGATTGTAAAACAACGACATAGGTATATACTTATAGTGGTTGTCACTGGGTATTGTGTAAATAGATATCATATATTTAAACATGAATAATATCCTCTGTATAATACAATACAAAATACAGTATTTTAACTAACATTGTAGATGTGTTTTATTTTTATTTGAGAACATGAAATATATAACCTGAGGTACTAGTTACTTTGTGAGCATGCTTCAAAATTCTAATGACTCTAATAGAAGATGTAGCCTTTCTACCTGCCTGAGTGACCACACAGGATTGTAAATACTCCTTTAATCAATTTTCAAAATCCATTGTGATGAGCATATTAAGTGGGAATATTTACAGTCCTCTGTAGTCATTGATGCAGTTGCAGCTGGCTTATGCAAATGAACCTGCAGTTATATGTTCCCATTAGGTATATCTATTTTTATTTATTGTAGTATGTTTGTTGCTTTTGAAAAGATCTATCTTTACTCATGATTTTAATTGTTTTAAGCCAGGTGGTGGTGGTGGCACTTGGGAGGCAGAGGCATGCGTATTTCTGAGTTTGAGGCCAGCCTGATCTACAAAGTGAGTTCCAGGACAAGCAGGGCTACACAGAAAAACACTGTCTCAAAAAATAAATTAAATGTTTTAAAATCTCTGAATTAACTTTTATACTTTTAGAACTTAAAAATTACCTTCAATATTTTTTGAACTTCCTGCATCATATTCCTAGTTGGTAACTATAAATTCTTTTCAATTACTGTTTAGTCATGTTAAAACTTTATTAAATAAATAAGTTTTCATAGAAATAGCACATAAGCATGAATTTATTTTTTTTTATTTTTTATTTTATTATTTTTTTATTTACATTTTAAATGCTATCCCGAAAGTTTCCTATACCCCGCCCCCCACCTCTGCTCCCCTACCCACCCACTCCCACTACTTGGCCTAGGCCTTGCCTTGTGCTGGGTCATATAAAGTTAAGCATGAATTTATAATGGCATAATTCAAGAAAAAAATCATTTGTACACTCTTGATTGCTAAAAGTTAATAATTTACAATAAGAAACAAAATAAATTCAATTAATATTTTTCATGGGCTTTCTGAGATCAACTTTAAATAGAAACTAACTGAAAAATAAACGTCTGTTTTCCTCCTAAATAGTTGTTTATTGATAGTGGGATGGAAAAGATTTTAGAATTAGCATTTACAGACAAAAACACATACACATGAGGGTAGCAAGAGTGATGGGAATGAGCCTGAAGGCTCCTCTTCAATAACAAGTGGGAAGACAGGGACCTGGAATATTGATGGAGCACCTCTGGTGAGTAGGCACAGTTAGAGATGAAGAGAGATTCCCTGATTGCCATTCCAACCCCGCTATTTGGTATAGGTATACTTCTCTTGACAAGAGAGGTTGTTGGCCAAGACTCACTTGATATAAGCCTCCTGAACCACCTTCAGATTTTCCTTCTTCCCAACCCAGGATTTTAGAGCAGAGTCCTGCTGGGCTCCAGCATAATGGAAAGTCAAGGTCCATGGCTTGAGACAGAACCTCTTGATAGCACTGAGGTTGATGGTTGCCCTTTCCTCATTTTTCCCTCCAAATAGGAAAGCAACCCTGCGGACATGAGGGGGGACTGTGTGATGACACATTGCTGTGACCAATGCCATGTCAATCTCTTTATTGGAAAATTTATGGGTACAATCATGGCCATATGTAACGATGTTGGGCTTCAGCAATGTGAATTCCAGATAGACACATAGTGGTCACTCAGATCCTTGAAGACAGCTTCCAGTACCTTCTCCGTTACATACTGGCAGCACTTCAAGTCATGGTCCCTGTCAGAGAGTATTTCAGGTTCCAGAATGGGTACATTGTCATTCTGTTGGCAGATGATGGCATAATGGGCAAAAACATTGGCATTTTCCACTATGGCAAGGGCCAAGGGAATATGTTCCACAGTCTTTACCATAAATCACCACTTGGCAAGGTTGGTTCCATCCTTCTTATACTGAGCTCAGCATTCAGACTGGCCACCAGCCCTTGGGTACTAACTAGTCTTTCTATTGGCTCCTGCCAGGAACACTAAATCCTCATCTACATTAATGCCCACAAAACCACCATTGGACTTGATAACTTGGGGGAAGGGACATCCATCATCTGCCTTCTGATAGAGTGTCTCATGGAAGAGGATCTCCCCACCTGACTCCCTACCTCAGTGCAGGGATTAACAAGGTCAACAGCAGTCAACAGCATCTGGCAGTAGAAATGTCTGCTCTTGCTGCTATCTGTGCCAAAGGACTGCAGATAGCTGACAACATTTCCAGTGGACTCTTCTGCAGCTAGAATGCACTTGTCCAGAGCCAAAATTTGTTGAGGGATGTCAGACAGCTTCTTCTTATGCTCTGGTGTCATTGTTGAATATGAATACGGCATGGGTCCGGTGGCAACATGTTCCTGACACAGGATGGAGTAGGTCTGCTGGGTACATAGGTAGCTAGGCAAAAAGACTGAGGAGCAAACACAGCTAGTACCACCAGAACCTCATTTTGCAGCTTGTTCCAAGAGAACACAGCCTATTCAACTGAGGTGGAAAAGGGGATCTTCTATTCTGCTTTGAGATGCTAATAAAAATCTTTTTTTTCAGTAAAATTAATGAAGCAATTTTAATTTTATTTTTTTGTTCTTCTAAAATGTTGTGAGTATTGCTACAGAAAAGAGAAAAGACATTCGACTATAACTATTCTATCAATATATTACATATTAATCAGTATAAATAGAATTTACATATACATGAACAAGCTAATACAAAATATGTGCTTGCTTACTAAGAAATATGGTTATTAAAGAAATTAATGCTGCCTATGTTTTCTGAAAGCATTAAATACATTTTTAAGAGTAATTTATGTCAGAATAAGGCACAGTAATATACAATATTATAGTAACTTTGATATGTCTATGTTTGATTTTACATCTTTATTTGTTAGATATATTAATATCACAAACTTCAAAGTACTATTAAAGGTTTTTTTCATTAAGAAATATTTTGCCCCAGGCCACCTTGGACACAAACTCAGCAGATGGCCCCACGGTCCCCAGAGGACTCTCCACACTGCAGGTACCCTAGCACACCCAGGATCTTGGGATCACTGAAGAGAGTCAGATCCAGAGAAGGCTCTGATCCCAGGACTCAGGTGAGAGTGCCATCTAGTATCCAGAGTCTCTCAGAGACCAGTCTGTGCAGGAGAACACATGGGCCACAAAAGCAACAGAGCTTCTTGGACAGGGTCCCTTAGAGCCTTCATCCTCAGCCAGGAGGCAGAGCTCAGACCCAGACCTCTGGGCACCTTCCCCACCAGAGGAGAGTTGGCCTCCAGGGAGGGCTCTGACCTTGGGACTCAGGTGAGAGGGCCATTTTGTATCCCATGTCTGTCAGAGACCAGTCTGCTCAGGAGAATGCATAGGGCATAGAAGCAACAGAGCTTATTGGACAGGGTCCCTTCAGGACTTCATCTTCAGCCAGGAAGCTGATCTGAGTGCCAGACCTTTGTGTACCTTCCCTGCAAGAGGAGAGCTTGCTTACAGAGAGTACTCTGACGACTGGGACTCAGTAGAGAGTTGGACTCACAGGAGTGCTGACAGAGGCTAAGAGATTCACAGGAGGAACAAGCTCCAGCCAGAGACTGCTAGAACATCTAACACCAGAGATTACCACATGATGAAAGGCAAACATAAGAATCATAGCAACAGAAACCAAGACCACATGGCAAAATCAGCACCCAGTACTCCCAACACAATAAGTCCTGGATACCCCAAAACATCTGAAAAGCAAGATTCAGATTTAAAATCATATCTCATGATGCTGGTAGAGAATTTTAAGAAGGGCATTAATAACTCACTTAAAGAAATATAGGAGAACACTACTAAACAGGCAAAAGCCATTAAAGAGGAAGCACAAAAATCCCTTAAAAATTACAGGAAAACACAACAAAACAGGTGATAGAATTGAACAAAACAATCAAAGATCTAAAAATGGAACTAAAGCAATAAAGAAAACACAAGGGGAGACAAATCTGGAGATAGAAATTCTAGGAAAGAAATAAGGAACCATAGATGTGAGCATCAAAAACAGAATAGAAGAGATGGAAGGGAGAATCTCAGGTGCAGAAGACTCCATAAAAAACATGGACACAACAATCAAAGAAAATGCAAAATGGAAAAAGATCTTAACTCAAAATATTCTGGAAATCCAGAACATAATGAGAACACCAAACAAGGATAATAGGTAAAGATGAGACTGAACATTTTCAACTTAAAGGGCCAGTAAATATCTTCAACAAAATTATAGAAAAAAAATTCCCCTAACCTAAAGAAAGAGATCACCATGAACATACAAGAACCCTACAGAATACCAAATAGACAGGACCAGAAAAGAAATTCCCTCCAACATACAATAATCAGAACAAAAACTACACTAAATAAAGATAGAATATTAAAAGCAGTGAAGGAAAAAGGTCAAGTAAGATACAAAGGCAAACCTATTAGAATAACACCAGACTTCTCACTAGAGACTATGAAAGCCAGAAGATCCTGGACAGATGTTTTACAGACTCCAAGAGAACACAAATATACCAAGCAAACCCCTCAATTAGCACAGATGGAGAAACCAAAGCATTCCATGATAAAACCAAATTCGCACCATATCTTTCCACGAATCCATCCTTTCAAAGGATAATAAAGGAATAAACAAGGAAGGAAATTATACCCTAGAAAAAGCAAGAAAGTAATCCGCCAACAAACCTAAAAGTAGATAGCCACAAAGGCAGAATCCCAACTCTAACAACCAAATTAAGATGAAGCAAAAATTACTTTTCCTTAATATCTCTTTAATATCAATGGGCACAATTCCCCAATAAAAAGATATAAACTAACAGACTGGCTACATAAAAAGGACCTAACATTTTGCTGCATACAGGAAAACCACCTCAGGGCAAAGACAGACACTACCTCAGAGTAAAAGGCTAGAAAATAATTTTCCAAGAAAATGTTCCCATGAGACAAGCTGGAGTAGCCATTCTAATATGGAATAAAATAGACTTACAACCCAAAGTTATCAAAAAAGACAAGGAGGTTCATTTCATACTCATCCAAGGTAAAATCTTCCAAGATGAACGCTCAGTTCTGAATATCTATGCTCCAAATAAAAGGGCATCCACATTAATTAAAGGAACTATAATAAAACTCAATGCACACATTGCACCTTACACAATAATAGTGGGAGACTCCAACACCCCACTCTTATCAATGGACAAACCCTGGAAACAGAAATTGAATAGAGATACAGTGAAACTAAGAGAAGTTATGAAACAAATGGATTTAATAGAACTCTACAGAACATTTTCTCATAAAACAAAAGGATATACCTTCTTCTCAGTACCTCATGTTGCATTCTCCAAAATTGATCATACAATTGGTCACAAAACAGGCCTTAACAGATACAAAAATGCTGAAATTATCCCATCCATCCTATCAGATCACCATAGACTAAGGCTGATCTTCAATAATAACAGAAATAATAGAAAGACAATATTAACATGGAAGCTGAAAAACATTCTACTCAATGATAACATGGTCAAGGAAGAAATATAAAAGAAATTAAAAGCTTTCAAGAACTTAGTGAAAATGAAGCCAAAACATATCCAAACGTATGGGACACAATGAAAGCAATCCTAAGAGGAAATCTCATAGCTCTGTATGCTACCAAAAAGAAACTGGAGAGAGCATACACTAGCAGGTTGATTGTACACCTAAAAGCTCTAGAACAAAAGGAAGCAAATTCACCCAAGAGGAGTAGACAGCAGGAAACATTCAATCTCAGGGATGATATCAACCAAGTGCAAACAAAAAACTATTCAAAGAATTAACCAAACTAGAAACTGATTCTTTGAGAAAACCAACAAGATAGATAAACAGTTAGCCAGACTAACTAGAGGGCCCAGGTACAGTATTCTAATTAACAAAATCAGAAAGGAAAAGGGAGACATAACAACAGAATTTGAGGGAATCCAAAATATCACCAGATCCTAAAACAAAAGGCTGTAATCACCAAAACTAGAAATCCTGGATAAAATGGACAATTTTCTAGACAAACACCAGGTACCAAAGTTAAATCAGGATCAGATTAATGACCTAAACAGTTCCTTATCACCTAAAGAAATAGAAGCAGTCATTAATAGTCTCCCAACCAAAAAAAACCCAGGACCAGGTCTAGTGCAGAATTCTATCAGACCTTCAAAGAAGACCTAATTCCAATTCTCTTCAAAGTATTCCACAAAGTAAAAACAGAAGGTACTCTACCCTATTCATTCTATGAAGCCACAATTACTCTGATGCCTAAACCTCAAAAAGATCCAACAAAGAAAGAGAACTTCAGGCCAATTTCCCTTATGAACATCATTGCAAAAATACACAGTAAAACCTCCACAAGCTGAATCCAGGAACACATCAAAAGGATCATCTATCAAGACCAAGTAGTGTTCATCCCAGAGATGCATGGATGATTTAATATACAGAAATCCATCAACATAATCCACGATAGAAACAAACTCAAAGACAAAAACCACATGATCATCTCCTTAGATGGTGAGAAAGCATTTGACAAAATCCAACACTCATGCATGATAAAATTCTTGAAAAGATCAACAATTCAAGGCCCATAACTAAATATAATAAAAGTAATATACATCACACTAGTAACCAACATCAAAATAAATGGAGAGAAACTTGAAACAATCCCTCTAAAATCAGGAAGTAGACAAGGTTGCTTACTCTCACCCTACCTATTCAATATAGTACTTGAAGTCCTGGCCAGAGCAATTAGACAACAAGGAGATTAAGGGGATACAAATTGGAAAGGAAGAAGTCAAAGTATCACTATTTGCACATGATATGATAGTATATATAAGTGACCCTAAAAATTCCTCCATAGAACTCATAAACCTGATAAAGAGCTTCAGTGCAGTAGGTAGATATAAAATTAACTCAAACAAATCAGTGGCCTTTCTCTACACAAAGGATAAACAGGCTGAGAAGGAAATTAGGGAAACAAAACCCTTCACAATAGTCACAAATAATTTAAAATACCTTGGTGTGAGTCTAAGTAAGTGAAAGATCTCTATGACAAGAACTTCAAGTCTCAGAAGAAAGAAATGGAAGACTATCTCAGAAGATGCTAAGTCCCATGCTCATGGATTAGCAGTATTAACATAATCAAAATAGCTATTTTACAATCTACAGATTCAATGCAACACCCATGAAAATTCTAACTCAATTCTTCACAGTGTTAGAAAGGGTAATTTGCAAATTCATCTGGAATAACAAAAAACCTGGGATAGCATAAACTATTCTTGACAATAAAAGAACCTATGTTGGAATCACCATTCCTGATCTCAAGCTGTACTACAGAATAATTGTTATAAAAACTGGCAGGTACTGGTACAATGACAGACTGGTAGATCAAGGGAATATAATTGAAGACCCAGAAATGAATCCACACACCTATGGTCACTGGATTTTTGACAAAGGAGCTAAAACCATCCAGTGGAAAAAGACAGCATTTTCTGGTGGTTAGCATGTAGAAGAATGTGAATTGATCCACTTTTATCTCCTTGTACAAAGTGTAAGTGTATCAAGGGACTCTACATAAAACCAGAGACACTGACAAGTATAAAGGAGAAAGTGGGAACGAACCTTGATGATATGAGCACAGGGGAAAAATTCCTCAATAGAACATCAATGGCTGATACTGTAAGGTCAAGAATCGACAAATGGGATCTCATAAAATTGCAAAGCTTCTGTAAGGTAAAGGGCACTGTCAATAAGACAAAAAGGCCACCAACAGATTGGGAAAGGATCTTTACCAATCCTAAATCTGATAGGGGACTAATATCCAATATATACAAAGAACTCAAGAATATGGACTCCAGAAAATCAAATAACCCCATTAAAAAATGGGGTAGAGAGCTAAACATAGAATTCTCAACTAAGGAATAACGAATGATTGAGAAGCACCTGAAAAAATGTTCAACATCCTTAATCATCAGGGAAATGCAAATCAAAAATCCCTGAGATTCTATCTAAATCCAGTCAGAATGGCTAATATCAAAATTTCAGGTGACAGCAGATACTGGTAAGGATGTGAAGAAAGGGGAACACTACTCCGTTGCTGGTGGTTTTCTAAGCTGGTTCAACCATTCTGGAAATCTGTCTGGAGTTTCCTCATAAAAGTGGACATAGTACTACCAGAATATCCAGCAATACCTCTCCTGCGTATATACCAAGAATATATTCCAACTGGTAATACGGACACATGCTCCACAGTGTTCATAGCATCTTTATTTATAATAGCCAGAAGCTGGAAATAACCCAGATGTTCCTCAACAGAGGAATATATACAGAAAATGTGGTACATTTACACAATGGAATACTATTCAGCAATTAAAACAATGAATTTTGTGAAATTCCTTGGCAAATGGATTGATCTGGAGTATATCATCCTAAGTGAGGTAACCCAATCACAAAAGAACACACATGATATGCATTCACTGATATGTGGATATTAGCCCAGAAATATAGAATACCCAAGATACAATTTGCAAAACACATGAAACTCCAGAAGAAGGAACATAAAAGTGAGGATACATCAGTCCTTCTTAGAATGGGGAATAAAATACCTACGGATTGAATTACAGAGATAAATTTCAGAGCTAAAATGGAAGGAAGAACTATCCAAAGACTGCCCTACCTGGGAATCCATCCCATAAACAACTTCCAAACCTAGACACTATTGCATATGCCAGCAATATTTTGGTGACAGGATCCTGATATAGCTGTCTCTTGTGAGGCTATGCCAGTGCCTGGCAAATACAGAAGTGGATGCTCACAGTCATCTATTGGTTGGAACACAGAGCCCCTAATGAAAGAGCTAGAGAAAGTACTCAATGAGCTAAAGGGGTCTGCAACTGTATAGAAAGAACCACAATATGAACTAACCAGTACCCCTCAGAGCTTGTGTCTCATAATTGTATATGTAGCAGAGGATGGCCATCAATGGGAGGAGAGGCCCTTGGTCTTGCAAAGATTATATGCCCCAGTACAGGAGAATGCCAGAAGTCCAGGAAATGGGAGTGGGTGGGTTGTAGTGCAGGGTGGGGAAAGGGTATAGGGGACTTTTGGGATAGCATTTGAAAAGTAAATAAAGAAAATATCTAATTAAAAATGCTTAAAATAAAGCTGGGTGTTGTGGCACAATCCTTTAATCCCAGCACTTGGGAAGCAGAGGCAGGTGGATTTCTGTGTTCGAGGCCAGCCTGGACTACAAAGTGAGTTCCAGGACAGCCAGAGCTATACAGAGAAACCCTGTCTAAAAAAATCCAAAAAAAAAATTAGAGAAAAAAATGCTTAAAATAAAGAAATATTTTGACATTTTTTGCAAACATGTAAAAGCTTTTATTATTATATTCTTTTCCATAGTGGGTTTGTCTTGGTGGTATATAATGTGAATAAAATTTTAACATGTTTGTGCACAAACACAACATTTGCTTCATTGATATTCTCTAAATAATAACTATAAATTGATATTCCTTTCAATTGTCGAGTGTTATTTACTTTTGAAAATATGTGCTATGACATGGATGATAAAGTCAACAATAAAAGCATATTATCAAATTTTGTATTGTGACAAGGTGAAAAGGTGGGTATGACTTGACTTGGTTTATGAGACAAAATAAACTGATTAATCTCGGTATCATTGATTTATATCCATGATGATAATTTATATCTTTGTGGTAAAATACTCCAAATACCTATAAAATATATCTTAAATATTTGAGTCTGTTTTCTTTTAGAATAAATTATTTTCCAAAAATACTTTGTAAAGGGTATGTGAACTTATTTCACTTACCCTTGACCAGAGCTGCACAGTGCTAATCTACTTCACACTTTATATCCTCTGCATCCCTGAACTAATTCCAGAACATAATCCTTTAATTTTAATACTCAAAGAAAAAATGGAACATAGAACACCACCTACAGCAAAGAAATTTTGTAAAATATCATCAGAGATTAAAAAAACTATTAGAGACAAGAGAGGAAAATTACTTGCTATATGAAAATAGAGTTAGTAATTGTGAAAATTATTTCAACAGTGATGATTTTCATTATTTAGCTTCAAAACTTTGGTTCATGATTTATTTTTCAGATATTTATAATCTCTGAGAATATATATTTGGACTCCACATACACTTCTGCGTCTCTGTTGCTTTTATTCACATCAATATTCTCTTTAGTATATAATGGTATCATATATTTCATTAACATAAGTTTCTTTGAGTCTACATTAAACCATCTTTTTTTAGAAATAACCCCTTTCTTCATTTATTACTGAAAAGTAGAAATTAGGATATTACCAACTAAATACTTATTTTTATGTTTACCCTTTATTTTTACTTTATGCATATGGATATTCTACTGTCTGTATATCTGTATATCACATGTGTACAGAGGCCAAAAATGTTTTCCTATCCCCTAGGACTGTAGTTATAGACACAAGTTTTGAACTGCTATGTGGGTGCCAGGAATTGAATCCAGGATCTGGAAGATGAACCCATGCCCTTAAGTGTTAACCAATTGTCTCCTCTTGGGGCCCAGAAACCCCTGGAATCTCAGCCTCTGTCTTGTTCCTGAGCCATCATTTAAATCTCTTTTACTTATTCCACTATCTTACTTCCATTCCTAATTGACTTGGGAGATTTTAAAATGAGGGCACCCCTTTCTGGACCTTTTACAATGAGGACAATACTTTCCTCACATTTTACAATGGGGGCATTCCTTTGAAGTTAATGTGTTACTGAGCACAATTTGGTCTGTGTATCCTCTGTGATTTTCAGCTTTATAAACCTTCCATTTCCCAAGAGTAAATGAGACTTGAACAGGATTTTTGTCTTGCCTCCTTTCTTCATGTCTTCTGATCCCAAATTTGTCGTTGCAGCTCCCTTCCCTGGAGAACCCTATTGTTTAACTCCTGCAGGTCTGGGCAGTCTCCTGTTTCCTATATACTAGTAAATGTTTGCTAATTGTCACTGTTTTATATTAGCAAAAAAATCTTTTTAAAATTATTTCAGCAGTTTTATCAACAGTATATTAATATATTACTAATTAGGAGTGGACCATTTATTGCAACTCTGTTATAATCTATGCCATACATATCTAGCTGTTTGGAGATCCTAAGAAAGTATATATATATATATATATATATATATTTCAGAAGTTAACTGATATGGCCAATTATGTGTACACACACAAACATACACACACACAGTGAGTTTACTTATATCAAAAGTAAAGCATCTACATGTTTTTCTTAGGAGCTTCGTGTAAATAGATGTCCTATATAATTTAGGAGAACCAGAAAGCTCTTCTTTATCTATACATAAAATTTAATTCAGTAACTGCCATCATCAAACACTCTTTTGCTTCTTCCACAACTTCAGAGGGACCCAGTAATTAAGGAAGTTGTAAATACCAGGCACTCTGACAGACAAGGTAGATTTGAGAGAGATTTTAAACCTGAATTGCCAAGAAAATTCCTTCCTGACAAATGTTCAGCATGAGGTTTGGGCTGAACGTGTTCAGAAAAGGTGTTATGGGCTTTATAGCTCTCTGAACTACATTTTTCATAGAAAGCTGTACATAAAATAAATGCAGTTTTGTCTACTGAAAATGAACTGGAGGATTTCATTAAAAATGAGAAAATATTTTGCCTATATTCTTACAAATAATATCTGTAACAGGATAAGGCTGTGAAAGATTTAACTGAGAAAAGTAACCAGTATCCAGATTGTCATAACAATAAAGCAATTATACAATAAGCAATAAGGCAAATAAAAAAATCATAATGAGTTTTGGCTTTTAACTAGTAAGTAAACGAGTACACACTTAAGGATTAATGTTACTGCAGTGATTCAATGTGGTAAACAGTTTTTTTTTACAATTCACCTAGTAATATAGTTATTCAGAATTATGATTTTAATCTACAAGTATTAGATTATTAGCATCTGGTATAATTTGAATGTACATAATTTCATTGAAACTACTGTTATAGCTTAGTTTCTAATATGAAGTATAATAATGGGACTTTTAATCAATTTGGAGGTTCTTAGAGTTTCTTCTCATGTGAAGAGATTAACAGAGTAACCGTACACGTCAGCTAGTTATTTCAAGTACTGGTTACTATAAAGCTAATCTGGTAGCTTCTCAGTCTCTCTCATATCCATTCATCATTTTTAAGTGCTTATTGTCCTTAAGCCATGAGGTTGACATAACATTCCAGTAGAAGAGAAGCTCTTGGACTCCTGGGATTGTTAGCCAAATAATTCTCCTCCTTTTATATGAGAAACAGTCTTTAAAAGGGACTATGAAATCTTCACACTATAATTTTTAAAAATTAGAGTTTTCCTTGGGAGGAAAGTTGGTATAAAATATTTTATTGCAATGTCTTTGAAAATTACAGTAAAAGACATTTCCTTCTGTGAATTGAAATGGTAAGTGCTAAGACATAATCTTCAGTAGCTGCTCAAGTAATAAATTAAAACCAAAATATAAATAAAAGCAGCAAAGATGTCCATGCAATCACTAATCTTAAATTTCTTTTTATTGCCCTGAGTTGTTTTTGCACATTACATAGTATAGAAGATATATTTTTAAACATGTATTTCATCCCATTTACAGGTATATAGTAAAATTATTACTTTGGGAATAATTAATAAACATAATAATAATAATAATAATAATAATAATAATAATAATTTTATTCCTTATGTTTTAAAATATAAACTGGGAAATGGCAAAGTATCATTTTTCTCCTAAAATTAACTAAATTGATATTACATTCAAAATAGGACTAGAGTATAAAAACAGTAGCATATGTCCTTGAAGTTTAACTAGTTTTCAGTGACATAGCTAGAACATGCACTAGCTTCATTAAAAATATTAGATCCAATAATACTCAACTCCCATTTTTACCTAGTGTAAACTACTCTAAAGCTCTAAGAATCTTAAATCAAGTACAATAACAATCATGCATAATATAGGAAAAAACTCTAAATTATCAGAAGTCAGTGCACTAAAATGGAAAACTTGAATGTGTACCATTGTTGGTATCAGGAACCTGAGTGACAGATTTTCTCCGAACCCAGCAATATCATGCATAGGTGACAGGGACTGGGCATCTGTTGCCATGGCATTCACCATACATTCCCAGAATTTACTTGTCTCGCTTCCCACCTTTACCTGCAAGAGGCAAAGTCACAACTCAAATAAAAGGCAGACCTGTCTCTCTCCCCTTCATCTTAGTTACCACCTTTGCCCCTTTCCCCCTACAATAAACCCCATATAAAACTTTTGGTCTGTTGTGGTCTGTGTAGACATAAGCTGTGATTTTAACACACCATTGGTGCCCCAAACTATGAATTGTTACACAGGAGTACTGTGGAGTCAGGTTGACACCACTGGCTGGTGAGACCATGACAGATCGATGGTGACCCCACCACATGGACTGTAGCCACTCAGTGACACCAGCACACCACATGGACTTCCACTGCAGCTGCAGACCACTACCGCCTTCCCCTGTGAGACTCACAGATTTCTACCATGTGAGCTGTGCCTCTGCAGTCCACCACCTGGGTATAGCCTCTGTCTCTGCCATGTAGATTACACACTCCAATGGGCTCACATTAACTGGACAGTTCCACTATTCCTGCTACCAGACCACAAAACCCCTCAAACACACATTAGCATATTGGTAAGGTATTTCCAACAGTGGGCTGGAAGGACTCGAAATGCCCAAATAAGGCCTGGCTAGCCATTTGTGGGACAAGGGGTTGGCATTTCATGGCCATAGTCCTTATGAGCAACCCCCTAGCAGACGTAAAAGATGAGACTTTGACCTCTGTGTGACTTCCCTTCTCAAAAGAGGTTCATAACCCCTCTAGATCTTGCAGCCATTCAAAAATTCCTAGATCGATGTTGAAAAGCTTTCTGTCAAGTCCACTACTCCACCATAACCCCTGGATGTTCAAGTGATGACCTGGACATATAGACTGGCTGTACACTATTAACTCATTTCTGAACTCTTTTTGGGATGATAGTACAAATTGTTCAATAACATCCCATCACCCAATGGGTGCTGCATTGTCTTTGAACGTATCTCCAGGCACCCCACTGGGATATCTCTTGGAAAATCTCAAATCTCATAAGTTAATCCCCAATTTGAGGGCATCAAAACTAGTACACCTTGGCAATAAGATCTGGATTCAATACCCATTAGAAAATGGCTCCTGCCAGTGGTGCATGCCTTTAATCCCAGCACATGGGAGGCAGAGGCAGGCAGATTTCTGAGTTCAAGGCTAGCCTGGTCTACAGAGTGAGTTCCATGACAGCCAGGACTACACAGAGAAACCCTGTCTTGAAAAAAACAAAAACAAAACAAAACAACAAAAACAAAAAAGAAAGAAAGAAAGAGAGAGAGAAAGAGAGAGAGAGAGAGAGAGAGAGAGAGA
>NC_034613.1:102718306-102727904 GCF_900095145.1 Mus pahari | reverse complement strand
GGTCGGGGAGGAAAGGTGTTGGGTGCTGGATCAGCCTGCGGACAGCCGCCAGGCGAACACCCCTCCTGGGCAGGAGAGGCGCAGGACGATCGGGTCCAGATGCCATGTTACTCAATCTTATAGCTTGACTTTCCACAATGTATGTCTTAGTCAGGGTTTCTATTCCTGTACAACATCATGACCAAGAAGCAACTTGGGGAGGAAAGGGTTTATTCGGATTACATTTCCATACTGCTGTTGATCACCAAAGGATGCAGGACTAGAACTCAAGCAGGCCAGAAAGCAGGAGCTGATGCAGAAGCCATGGGGGGATGTTCTTTACTGGCTTGCTTTCTCTGGCTTGCTCAGCCTGCTCTCTTATAGAATCCAAGACTACAAGCCCAGAGATGGTCCCACCCCTTGGTCACTAACTGAGAAAATGCCCTGCAGCTGGATCTCATGGAGGCATTTCCCCAACTGAAGTTCCTTTCTCTGCGATAACTCCAGCTGTGTCAAGTTGACACAAATTTAGCTAGTACAATGTACATATGATCCTTACTAATAATTTACTTCCTGAAGAACAAAGGAGAGTTTAGGAACAGGCAAGAACACATGCAGATGAAATTCATCAAACAGAACATATCTAATCAGATCTGAGGCAATACCTGATCAAGATCCTCAATGGAATTATAATTCTTCAGGGGGTATTTTAGCCAGAGATAGATTCATAATTCGCCTCCCGGTAAGTATCTGTAGCACAGCCTTAAAACCAGTAAATTTTGAAAAAAATTTCAAGAGGTCATATAGGGCAAATAGGAAAACTCATCTCAACTTTTAGAACACCTCTCAAAGGTTTTATTGTAACACTAATCTGGACCCTGAAAATCCAGGAAGTAAGCAACTTCTGATGACCTACTTCTTTCCCAGATCTACCACAACATAAGCTAAACTTAGGCAGTTGGAGTAGGGGCCCCTAACTCCACAGGCAGAAATTTTGGCACTGGCCTTCAAGGTGTACCATGAAAGAGATGAGAAAGCCCATAATCAAAAATAGTATATGCTGGCAAAGCTGTCCAACCAGCCCCAGCCACTGTCTCACACTTCTGGTCTTCTAAGGATCAGAGACTACCAGGCTCGTGCTATAGATATGGTCAACAAGGTCACTCGGTGAGGGTTTACAATAACCCCTACAAGCCAAGGGGGGCATGTCCTAGGTGCCATCAGGAGGGACATTGAACTGTTTTTTGCCCTCATATTGTGCAGGGCAAAGTAACATCACTCACAGGTAACCCTCTAGCCAATCACTTAGGCTTTGCTATGGATGACTAAAGATACCCAAGCTCCCAAGACCTGACCGTAACCATCACAAACAGGGAGCCCTGGGTAGCCATCATGGTATATGGGTGGCCTATCTCCTTCCTCTTGAACACTGGGGCCACTTACTCAGTTCTAACAGATTTTGGGGGACCCACTTCCCCTTCTTATTTTTCTATCTTTGTGGTAGAAGGACAACCTTGCTTTCTTCACCAGATCCTACCACTTAGTTGCATTTTTAGGGGTGTACCTATCACTCATTCCTTTTTGGTAGTGTGGACATGTCCTTTTCCTTTATTGGGAAGGGGTCTTCTGACTAAGTTGGGAGCCTCGATTTCCTTTGCTCCCTCCATTCACCTAAACCTAAGCTCACCAGCTCCTCTGTTCATTCTTCTAGCCAGCCAACCTACTAATATGTTGTTTCCTTTACCAGTGTCTCAGATGGAACCCTGAGACTGGGACATCCAGAATCCCTCTCTTGCTAAACATCATTCTCCTGTTGTCATCCAATTACTGAATTCTACCAGGTACATCACTCAAGCTCAATATCCTCTCTCCAGAGCCTTAGGAGACTTAAGCCTATCATTTCTGGCCTCATAATGAAAAAAACTTTGTCACCCCAACTCTTCCCCCTTTAACACCCCTATACCAGCAGTTAAGAAACCTAATAGTACCTATTGCCTGTTTCAAGACCTCAGGTGTATTAATTCTGCAGCAGTTTCCTTTTACCCTTTTGTGGCTAACCCTTATACACTGCTTTCCACTTTCCCCTCAGAGACTTTCCATTTTTTAGTCCTAAATCTCAAGGATGCCTTTTTCTCTATCCCTTTAGATTTCCAGTCACAGAATATATTTGCCTTTACCTGGACAGATCCTAGCACCCAGTTCTCTACCAAACTTACCTGGACTGTTCTACCTCGGGGATTTAGAAGAGCCCACACCTATTTGGCTAGGCCCTGGCTTTTGAATTACTGTCCCTTTCTCTCCCTAAATCTAAAATTGTGCATTAAGTAAATGTCATCTTTCTCTGAAGCCCTTCTCTAGATATTAGCCAATATCTAAATTTCCTTTCCAGTCAAGACTACAGGGTCTTATCTTCCAAAGTCCAACTGTTCACTCCTTAGGATATCTATTTGGGACTAACAATTAAGCCAACCACCAAAGCTATTATTTTAGATAGAAAGAATACTGATTCATTCTCTAACTGTTCCTTCTAGAAAGGAAAAAAAAATTATCATTCCTAGGAATAGCTGGGTATTTTTTTTTTTTTACATTCCTGGGTTCCTACCTTTTTCCTCTTTTCTTGTCCCTTATATGAAATAGCATTGGCCTCACCCATGAACTTCTTCTCAAACCTATTACCAATCCCTTTCAAAGGCTCCAAGTGGCTCTCCTTAAGGCCCCAGAATTACATTTCCCTGACTTGTCTCATCCTTTCCCCCCCTATGTAACTGAAAAAAAAAAAAAAGAATTTGCCCTTGGAGTGTTAGGTTATCGACTGAGAACCTCTTTTGCACCTGCAGCATACTTGTCAAAAAAATAAATAAATAAATAAAGCCTAGCAGGAGTTAGCAGCCACTGAACTCCTTATTCCAGAGTCAAAAAAAACCTAACCTTTGGGTCACCTATAGCTGTCTTCTCTTCTTATAACCTGTCACAGCTCTGAACTCACAAAGACTTACAGACTTTACCTCCCTTCAGTGTTCTTTGTCCTCAGGTAGAACTAATAGAACACTCTACACTCACCTTTCAATCATGCCTGCCTCTTAATATTTCCTGTCTTCTTCCTCAACCAAATACTAACCACTCTCTCAAATTCCTGCACTGAACCTTTAGAGTAACCCTTACCTTATCTTTCACACATACAGGAGGGCACATTGCCTCAAGCCATCTATACCTGGTATAGAGATGGAAGCTCCTTTCTGTAAGAAGGGGCCAGAGAAGCTGGCTATGACATACTGTCAGACACAGAGGTAGTGGAGGCACAGGCCCTTCCTGCTCACACCACTAATTAACAGGGTGAATTAATAGCCCATACTTGTGCCTTTAGACTGGCACAGGGATAATCCCTCAACATCTACACAGATTCCAATCATGCTTCCTGTGTCCTCGTGTCCCACACTACTATCTGGAAGGAGCTTGAGTTACTTAGGACAAAAGGAGGATCAGTAACTAATGTAAGCCAAATTAGGGCCATGCTGAAGACCTCCCATTCCCCACAGCTATTAGAATTGTCCACTGCAGATCCCACCAGACAGATAACTCTTTTGTCTCCAAGGGAAACAATCAAGCCTATGTGTCAGATGGAGCTGCGGCCCTTATGGGAATAGACACTTCTCACTCTCCCCAAGATATCTTTTACCCTGTGACCCATATCCCCACCTGTCACAGGAACTTTACCTTGACTGGGTAAAACTCCTACATCTGGCTTTTTTCAGGCTACGAGTTCTCCCCAAGGCACCTCTCCACATCTCACCCTTTAAACTCATGTATGGACATCTGGTCCTAACTCCTGGTTTTCCACTTAAATGCTCTCCTCCAAGACTGTCCACTCACCCTATTACTTTGTCACACCTGTTCTCTCCTCTGGAACTTTGTTGACCACCATCTACCATGGCCACACACTGTTCTCTGTCCAGAGCCTGTCAAGACTGGTGACTAAATCATTCTGTCCCTTCCAGACCATCAGCCATCACCCCTCTCTCCCAAATGGCAGCACCCTTTTAAGGCAATTCTTGTGATCCCTATAGCTGCTAAACTCGAGGGACGCTCATAGGGTCCACCTGTCTCAACTCAAACCTTTCATCCCTCCACCTAAAAATGATTCTTCTTCATACACATTGACCCTTACAGGGCCATGCTCTGTTAAGCTCCAGAGTACATCAAGACCACCCACATTGTCCTCAATCCCAGAAAAAATGATACTCCACCACACAGCTGAGCTTGACCTCACTGGGTTAGACATGGGTTTCTCGTCTTCCTACTGTTGTTCATTTCCATCCAGTGTATCCCTTACATCTGAAGATTAGAGGTTCAAGACACCTCCACAGATAACAGTCTTTTATAATAGGGTGAGGAAATTCCTCCATAGCCAGATGCCAGGAACTGATCCAAATTGCTATCATCCCTGTATCTGTCTTCATATCTAAATATTATGAACTCTTTACTTGTTTTCTCTTTGACCAGAAAAAAACATATTGTTAAAAATGGTCAGCCAACTATGGGGGCTGCCTATATTGGTCTTGTCAGATACAAGGGTCATAGATGAATCACTTCTATCAACACTGCACAACACTCTTTTCCTACATACAAGACCCATGGGATTCCAGGTGGGAGAAAAGAATTGTTGTTAAGTTCTACTACAAAAATCAACATGGGTCCCCAGTAAGTACTATCCACATCCAGAGAAAATGTGTTTTAATTGTCCAACCTCTAGATATCTGAAAAGTTGGAGAAGTAATCAAACACTCCTCTGAAGTCCTTACCATTCTGACATCCCCCCTCAAAAATGGCACTAACTTGTCATTTCCCATTTGCTTCAAACCTTGACCTCAGTGTAACAACTCCTTAATGTCACATAACCTGGTCACTTTAAAGATTGTTGGCTATGCATACCCCCTGAAACTCATTCACAATTGCCACTTACAGCCTCCCCAGTGATACTGCCATGTAATGATACCTCACCATTTGTCAGCTGCCCTGACTCTGATGTTGCCAGGATGACATAGATTTCACCTATCCCACTTTTTGGTGTGGCAAACTGTTCTAAGACCTCTGGGACATGTTGTGTAGGAACACTGAGCTCCCCTAGACATCAGAAAGCAGTTTAAGAGACAAGACACCCCTATTTCCTTTTCCTCATTGGTTTCCTCCTCCCCCTTTTTTCTTCTCTTTATAGTAAGAAAAAGGGAGGTATGTTGGTAACAGGAACCTGTGTAGCAGAGTATCTCCAAACCTAGCAATATCACACATAGGCAACAGGGAACCTGTATCTGTTCCATGGCAACCACTATATATTCCCAGAATCCACTGGGCTCACTTCTCACATTTACCTGAAAGTATCTAGGTCATAACCCAAGTAAACAGCAGACCCTTCTGATACCCCACATTTCTTTCTCTTTCCCCTTAGTCTTTGTTGCCACCTATGCCCTCTTCACCAACAATAAACCCTGTGTGGAACTGTATTGGCCTGGTGTAGTCTTCCTGGATGCAAGCTGCGATTCTAACACAACCATGATAGAAAATCAAATTAGTATGAAAGTAGCATTTCATGTGGACATTGTAAACATTTATTTGAGGCTATATAGAAATATCTTTTGTATTAAAAAATAAAAGTTATGTCCTATTTTACCTGTATATTCTTTTTTGCATATATATATATATATATATATATATATATATATATATATAAAATTTTCTTTATTTACATTTCAAATGCTATCCTGAAAGTTTCCTATACCCCTCCCCCCACCTCTGCTCCCCTACCAACCCACTCCCACTACTTAGCCCAGGCCTTGCCTTGTGCTGGGTCATATAAAGTTTGCAAGACCAAGGGGCCTCTCTTCCCAATGATGGCCAATTGGGCCATCTTCTGCTACATATGCAGCTAGAGACACAAACTCAGGGGGTACTGGTTAGTTCATATTGTTGTTCCACCTACAGGGTTGCAGCCCCCTTCAGGTCCTTAGGTACTTTCTCTAGTTCCTCCATATATTCTTATATATTACTAAAAAAAAACATTTTCCATAAAATTTTTATCAACGTTAAAAAGAAAATTCTGACATTACTTTCTCGGGAAAGATGCCACAGATCCATGAGAGGAATTTTTGACAGCTAGTCACATTGAGTGTTGCTGAAGCTGAGATTGTATTAGTTGTTGTCATTGTGTGTCATATCATCCTTTTTAGGTTGACAGGAAGAATCACAATAAACACAAAGGAAAGAAAACCTCATACACGAACAAAATTTGGCTATCACAGAAGCAGTGACTTGGTTAGGTATTGCATTCTCAATGCTGTAGTCTATTAGTTTCATATGTCTCCATTATGCTGACATAACTGTGTAGATTTTGCACATCTCTCTGTCATAGTAGCTGCTATAGACAAGTAAAATCAGGGCCTCCTGAAGATGAAGATCAAGACAGCACATACCTTACAATAATTCAATAATATTAACAACTGGGAAAACATTTTTTAAATGCTGTAAGTGTAGGATTATGTATTAGAAGGATCCACATCCATGGACTCAATATCTTCCATAACTGGGAGCTCTAGTTTTCTGTTAACTCTCACCAAGCTAACTTAAAGTGTTATACTTACATGTAATATAGCTACTTTATCAATGTACAACATTCAAATGATGTGTAAAAAAATAAAATTCCATATATTTTCAGTTGTTCTTATATGAATACAGATTATATTTTTAGCTTTCTGTAAAGTAGCATAAAAATTCTTAGGAAGATAGAAAATTCTCTCATATAAATACTCTGTTGTTGAAGAAAATTATTTTTGAATATGATAACCATTAATCATAAAACAAATAAGCAAAAAGCCAGAATATTTTCTTTAAAAAAAATATCAGGAATTCAAGGCCCATANCTAAACATAATAAAAGCAAGATACAGCAAGCCAGTAGCCAACATCAAACTAAAGGGAGAGAACCTTGAAGCAGTCCCACTAAAATCAGGGACTAGATAAGACTGCCTACTTTCTCCCTACCTATTCAATATAGGCCTTGAAGTCCTACCCAGAGCAATTAGAGAACAAAAGGAGATCAAGGGGATACAAATTGGAAAGGAAGGAGTAAAAATATCACTATTTGCAGATGATAGGATAGTATATATAAGTGACCATAAAAATTCTACCAGAGAACTTGTAAACCTGATAAACAGCTTCAGTGCAGAAGCTGGATATAAAATTAACTCAAACCAAACAGTGGCCTTCCTCTACAAAAAGGATAAACAGGATGAGAAAGAAATTAGGGAAACAACACCCTTCACAATAGTCACAAATAATATAAAATACCTTGGTGTGAATCTAACTAAGGGAGTGAAAGATCTGTATGATAAGAACTTCAAGTCTCTGAAGAAAGAAATCGAAGATCTCAGAAGATGGAAAGATCTCCCATGCTCATGGATTGGCAAGATTAATATAGTAAAAATGGCTATCTTGCCAAAAGAAATTTACAGATTCAATGCAATCCCCTTCAAAATTTCACCTCAACTCTTCACGGAGTTAGAAATGGCAATTTGCAAATTCATCTGGAATAACAAAAAACCTAGAACAGCAAAAACTATTCTCAACAACAAAAGAAACTATGGTGAAATCGCCATCCCTGATTTTAAGCTGCGCTACAAAGCATTTGCTATAAAAATTGCATGGTACTTGTATAGTGTCAGAGAGGTAGATAAATGGAATAGAATTGAAGACCCAGAAATGAACCCACACACCTATGGTCACTTGATCTTTGATAAGGGAGCTAAAATCATCCAGTGGGGAAAAAAAGACAGCATTTTCAATAAATGGTGCTGGCACAACTGGTGGTTATCATGTAGAAGAATGATAATTGATCCATTCTTATCTCCTTTACAAAGTTCAAGTCTAAGTGGATCAAAGGAGTCCAAATAAAACCACTGACACTGACACTTATAGAGGAGAGAGTGGGGAAAAGCCTTGAAGATATGGGCACAGGAGAAAAAAAAAATCCTGAACAGAACAGCAATGGCATTTGCTGTAAGATCAAGAATTGAAAAATGGGACCTCATAAAATTGCAATGCTTTTATAAGGCAAATGACACTGTCAATAAGACAAAAAGGTGACCAACAGCTTGGGAAAGGAACTTTAACAATCCTAAATCTGATAAGGGACTAATATCCAATATATACAAAGAACTCAACAAGCGGGACTCCAGAAATTCAAATAGCTCCATTTAAAAACAGGGTACAGAACTAAACAAAGTATTCTCAACTGAGGAATACTGAAGGGCTGNGAAACACCTGAAAAAATGTTCAACTTCCTTAATCATCAGGGAAATGCAAATCAAAACAACCCTGAGATTCCACCTTACTCCAGTCAGAATGTCTAAGATCAAAAATTCAAGTGACAGCAGATGCTGGCAAAGATGTGGAGAAAGAGGAACACTCCTCCATTGCTGGTGGGATTTCAAGCTGGTACAACCATTCCGGGAATCAGTTTGGTGGTTGCTCAAAAACTTGGACATTTTACTACCAAGAGATCCAGCAATACCACTCATGGCTAAATACCCAGAAGATGTTCGAACTTGGAATAAGGACACATGTTACACTATGTTCATAGCTGCCTCATTTAGAATAGCTAGAAGCTGGAAAGAACCAAAATATCCCTTAACAGAGGAATGGATACAGAAATTATAGTAAATTACTGTAGTACATTTACACAAGGGAGTACTACTCAGCTATCAAAAACAATGAGTTTTTGTTGGCTCCCTTCAGCCTTGAAGCAGGCTCTTACAGACCTCTGCAGCCACTAGCATAGGACCCCCTGGGGTGGTCCCTTGCAACCTTCCAAGCCAGCTCTACTGTTTACATTTGCCACTGCTCTTCAAAGTGTCACTACTGCCTGCTGAGAAGACATTTAGATGTTCCAGAGACAACATTCTCAAGGGCCAGCTACAGGCTCTCACCTGTAAGAGAGGCTCCAACAACTGGGTGGTCAGGGATGGACTTTTTCCCTCTTTATAAACTCTGAACGTTATTAAACTTGTGGGCTTTGATCAGGATTCCTTGTCTTGGCCCTGTTCTTTCTTGCTGTCTTTTCCTTTCGAGCCCAGCCCGCCTTTCAGGATGGACCCAGTTCAAGTGTGGCGGAGGGCGGCCCTCTCAAGTTTATGAAATTCTTAGGCAAATGGATGGATCTGAAGGATATCATTCTGAGTGAGGTAACCCAATCATAAAAGAACATACATGATATGCACTTACTGGTAAGTGGATATTAGCCCAGAAACTTAGAATACCCAAGATACAATTTGCAAAACTCATGAACTCAAAAAGATGGAGGACCTTAATCCCAGCACTTGCAAGCAGAAGCAGGCAGATTTCTGAGTTTGAGGCCAGCCTGGTCTACAAAGTGAGTTCCAGGATGGGCCAAGCCATATGGAGAAATTCTCGAAAAAACAAACAAACAAACAAACAAACAAACAAAAAGAACAAAAAAAGAAAGAAAGAAAACAGATGGAGGACCAAAGTGTGGATACTTTGTTACTTCTTCTTTTTTTTTTTTTTTTTTTTTTTTTTTGGGAGAAAATTTGACTTTTTTCTGACATTCTGTT
>NC_034613.1:102679874-102717850 GCF_900095145.1 Mus pahari | reverse complement strand
GTGATTGGGTTACCTCACTAAGGATGATATCCTCCAGATACATCCATTTGCCCAAGAATTTCATAAATTCATTGTTTTTAATAGCTGAGTAGTACTCCAATGTGTAAATGTACCACAGTTTCTGTATCCATTCCTCTACTGAGGGACATCTGGGTTCTTTCCAGCTTCTGGCTATTAAGCACCCATGGAAGGAGTTACAGAGACAAAGTTTGGGGCTGAGACTAAAGGAAGGACAATCCAGAGACTGCCCCACCCAGGGATCCAACCCATAAACAACCACCAAAGCCAGACTCAATTGCATATACCAACAAGATTTTGCTGACAGGACCCTGATATAGCTGTCTCCTGTGAGGTTATGACAGTGCCTGGCAAATACAGAAGTGGATTCTCTCAGTCATCTAATGGATAGAACGCAGGTTCCCCAAGGTAAGAGCTAGAGAAAATACCCAAGGAGCTAGAGGTTCTGCCCTATAGGTGGAACTTCAATATGAACTAATGAGTACCCCCTGAGCTTGTGACTCTAGTTTCATATGTAGCAGAGGATAGCCTAGTAGGCCATCAATAGGAAGAAAGGCCCTTGGTCTTGTGTAGATTGTATGCCCCAATATAGGGGAAAGCTGGGCCCAAGAAGTAGGAGTGGATTGGTTGGGGAGCAAGGGAAGGGGAGAGGGTATAGGGTTTTTTCAGAGAGGAATTTAGGAAAGGGGAAAGCATTTGAAATGTAAATGAAGAAAACATCTAATAAAAAGTTTAAAAACCCATTTTTAGTAGATATTTTCTTTATTTCCACTTCAAATTTTATCCCTTTTCCTCATTTCCCCTATGTAACACCGCTATCTCATCCCCTCTCCCCCTGCTCACTAACCCACCCACTCCTGCTTCCCTGTCCTGGAATTACCCTATTCTGGGGCCCTTCACAAGACCAAAGGCCTCACCTTTCATTAATGTCCCATGAGGCCATCCTCTGTTACATATGTGGCTGGAGTAATTTCTATATAAAACAAATATTGCTGTTTTAGAAGAAGTGTTGTTCTGATAGCATCTCTTCAAGTGAGCCACCCACTCTCTTTACATTTGCCAGCTCACATCTGCCCAAGGTAATTATAAATAATGAATTACTTGCCTTTGGTTTTTTGTCCCATCCTTTCCTTTTTTTTCGTTGGTTTTGTTGTTGTTGTTGTTGTTGATGTTGTTGTTTTGTTTTGTATTTCTATCTCATTTGTATCTATTCGTCACTTTATGGTTGTTTTTTTTTTTTTTAATTTACTTCTTTTGCAGTCATTGTTGCTGTGATGACCATGATGTTGGTTTGACTCAAGACCTAATGGATAGTACTAATAAGTACTATAAATACTCAATAAGTAAGTGACAACCTTCCTTCTGTGAAAAACATGCTCAGAACTGTTCAATAAAAAAATGTGTTATTCCAAGATGCTAGGTTTGTAATAATTTCCTTACATGGTAACAGAAAATTAATAAATATAGTTTTCTTCCTTTTGGAATGTGGTGGTTTGAATGAGGGTGGACACCACAGGCTCATCATATATTTGAAAGCTTGATGTACAAATAGTGGAACTATTTTGGGCTGTATTAGGAGGTGTGCCCTTGTTGGGGGAGGTGGGACACTGGGTGTAGGCTTTAAGGTTTCAAATGTCCAAGCCAGGTCCAATCTATCATTCTCTGACTCCAATTTGCTGATAAGAAGTAAGCCTCAGCATAGTCTCCAGTGCCTTATCTCCCTACCTATTGCCATGCTCCCTGCCATGATTTTCATGAACTCACCCTCAGAAAATAGAAATGATCCTCCAATTAAGAGTTTTATTTTATAAGTTTCTTTGTATATTGTGCCTCTTCAGGGTAACAGAGCAATAACTATGACAATTTTCTTCTTCCCTTTTTGTCATTCTACTTACATTTTGGCTGAAAAGTTAGCTAACACTTGATTTCCAGTATATCCATAAAGACCTGCTTAAAGATTAAAAGTAAAAAAATTTACAAATTTAGTTTTTGTTAGAATTTATAATTATGTATCTGAAGTGAGAAATAAATTGAAGAGAAAACTAGAAACATTTAGATTTTTTGGTAGTTCTTCAATTTAAAATTCTTATATATTAAAACTAACTTTACATTTAATAACCAATTACTTAATTTTATTCTGGATGTTATGACAAAAATTAGATGTGACAAATGATCTTTTGTGCTTTTTCATGTATCTGTGGTCAGCTTTGGATCAAGGAGAAATCACTGCTCCCAGGGACATTTTTCTGCATGTCAGATCTGGTGCATTGAATATTCTTCAGTGATTATTCATTCTCCAGCTGACTAGTCTGGGCTTGCTCTTTAGGTGACAGAGTTGCAAGACATAGCAAAGAGGAAAACATTCTTGAATGCTAGACTTTGACTTTACAATTATCTTCTACTATTTTCTGTACCTCAAAAATACTCCAAGGTCAGTTAATATGTATTCTTTGAAAAACAAGACTCCATCACTTGACAGAGATTAGACTTAAAGTCTCACTTCAAAGGATATTTTCATAGCAATGACTATAGAGTTTCTACTACCATACTAGCACATGTATGCATCATGAATATTTAATTGCATTTTAATAATAATAATTTAACGAGACAGAATAAACTGATCTGCTGTACATTAGTGAAAAATAGGGTTTACTCTAATGCCGCTTCTACTTTGACTAGTACTCTTGTCAAATATTTCATGTAAATTATGGTCTTCATATAAGAGATGATGTTATATGTTTAACTCCATCATTATGACTAAATTATTCAGTTTGTAAGTTCATTGTGGAAAAGGTTACAAAATAAGTGCCTGTGATATGGTATTATAAAGTGTGAAGCCATGAGCTCTTTGATCTAGAAATTGATTTCTAAAGTCCTTACAATATTAAGTGGTTAAGAGTCTCTTTAATCTTAATAATTTAATGCTTGATAAAGACGCTGTGAGTAGTTTCAGGATACTTGTTAGTTGCTGAAAAGACTTAAACCATGAAATCAGGTCGTTGGTTCTTCTAGAATCTATCCTAGCCTCTAGAGCACTGGTTCTCAATTTGTGGATCAATACTCCTTTGGTGATTGATGTACCATTTTAGAGTAGTTGCCTAAGACCATCAAAAAAACACAGATATTTTCATCACTCTTTATAATGGTATCAAGATTACAGTCATCTAGTAGAAAGACAGGGCATCAAGTAGAGGGATGAGGTTGCCAACCCACAGTCAAAAATTCTGACTCAGAATTGTCTCTGTTTAAAAGAACTGTAGGACAAAAATGGAGAAGAGACTGAGGGAAAGGAGGTCCAAGTTGGGACCATCTCAAAGGGAGGCTCCAAGGCCTGACAATATTACTGATGCTGTGATATATTTACAGACAGGAGCCTAGCATGGCTGCCCTCCAAGAGGCCCAACAAGCAGCTGACTGAGACAGAAACAGATACTTATACTCACACAATGAACAGAAGCCAGGTACCAGTGTGGTTGAATTAGGAAAAGGCTGGAAGAAGCTAAGAAGGAGAGTAGCCCATAGGAAGATCAGCAGTCTAAACTAACCTGGACCCCTGGGATCTCTCATACAATGAGCCACCAACCAGAGAGCATATACTAGCTGATCTGGGGCCCCTAACATGTATATATAGCATAGGACTGCTTGGTCTGGCCTCAGTGAGAGAAGTGAGGCCCCAGGGAATGGAGAGATCTGGTGGGGTATTTGTGGGGAGTGTAGGGCTGTAGGGATATTCTCTTAGAGACTGGGGAGGAGGAATGGGATGAGGAACTGTCAGAGGGCAGATTGGGAGGGTGATAATGGCTAGAATGTAAAATTAAAAAAAACGATTAAAGATAATAAAAAATGATTACAGTAATGAAGTAGGAACAAAAATAAGTTTTTGAAGAGGGTTCACCACAATATGAAGAACTGTATTAAAGGGTGATAGCACTAAGAAGGTTGAGAACTACCGCTCTAGAGTTTGGGTAGAGGATAACAAATATATTTATTACTGATCGCCTACAGTTTATTTAGTTGTGCTTATGTAGCAAAAAAAAAAAAAAAATCATTTAGAAAACACTTTAAAATAGGTCAAGATAGAAGACTTTTCAGGTAACTCAATAGCTGGAGTAACCTGGAAGGCAATGTACTAATAAAGGACACAAAAGTTCCATGTACTTACCTTTCACCCCATACCTTCACCTATTGTTTATTGCTACTCTTTATAATGTCCTTTAATGTATCAAAAGAAAGTAAGCACACCTCAGTGTTCTGTGAGCAATTCTAGGAAACCAAGGTGAACTAGGAGAGAGAAATAGAAGCCTTCGTTTATGTCCAGCTATTTAGAAGCAAAAGAAGAAGCTTCTTTGGTTTAGTATGAAGAGAAATTTGGTTTACATTTGAAGAAACAAAAACCCATTTTTTTGAAATTTATCCTTCAAAATGTTACAATTTCAAAGTAAGCAGGGTCAAAATTGGAATGCTTTAGAGATCATCCATCTGGTGTCTACTACATCAGGATTTCCTGGGCAGAAATATTTCCTATACCCAGTAGAAGACAGATGTAAGAACATAATGGAAACAACTGACAGTCAATTTTGTAATGTGTTTACTCTGAGTATTGAAAGAATAAGCTTAAACTGGGCGTGGTGGCATATGCCGTTAATCCCAGGACTGGGGAGGCAGAGGCAGAGGCAGGCGGATTTCTGAGTTCAAGGCCAGCCTGGTCTACAAAGTGAGTTCCAGGACAGCCAGGACTACACAGAGAAACCCTGTCTCGAAAAAAAAAAAAAGAGTAAGCTTATATATTACATACATATATAGATGTTTTTCAACAAAATTAATTTTGAATTTTGCAAAGAAAGATAGACAATAACTAATGTGAACATATACCATTTGTGATGGTTTGTATATGCTTAGCCCAGGGAGTGGCACTATACTGAGACGTAGCCTTGTTAGAGTAGGTATGTCACTGTGGATGAGGCCCTTAATAGCCTTGCCCTAGCAGATTTTGATCTATTAAGCCATATGTCTTAGGTCACATTTTATTGCTGCGAAAAGACACCATGATCATGAGAGCTCTTATAAAGGAAAACATTTAGTTGAAGCTGGCTTAAAGTTTCAGAGGTTTAGTCTATTATTATAATTGAAAGAAGAATGGCAGCATTCAGACATTAGTGATTGAGTAGGAGCTGAGAATTCTACATGTTGGTCCATGGGCAGCAAAAGGAGACTATGAGCAACAATGGACATAGTATGAGCATAGAAGAACTCAAAGTCTGCCCCTACAGGTACATACTTTGACCAACAAGCCCACACCTACTCCAACAAGGTCATACTTTCTAATAATGCCACTCCCTGTGGGCCAAGCCATCAGACACATAAGTCTATGGGGGTGATTCCTATTCAAATCATGTGATTCTATTAAAATATTCTTACTTTTCTTATGAAAACTATACACAAAGTTTCATAGAAGTCAATCTTAATATTCTTTATTCTCAAAAATTATCAGTTCTGGGTTAGCCTGATATCTTATACACTGAATATGGGTTTTAGAGGAAGCAAATATGCAATTTCATCACCAAACACTTTCAGAAGACATCTTTAAAAGACAAGACTGCTCTCCAGACAGATTTGAGAAAGTACTGTTGTCTCCTAATTAAAATAAAACAAAAGACTAAATATTCCAGATCCCACATTCTACACAGAAAGTGGTTTTTTTTCTAGTGTAGAACCCTTTCAATTTTAAATATTTTCACCTGTGGTGCTCTTATCTGAAGCCACCAATAAAGTAATGCAAGAATGTTTACATCAAGAGACACAGAAATGATTTTGTTGGTGCAGTTTCAGTTCTTTATGCCTGTAGTTTAGGGTGCTAGGTGATGAGTCACACAATGCTCAATATAGCGATTGATTACGTTAACTACTTTAAATAAAACCAGTACTTCACAGTAGAGAAAAGAAAAACGTGTGCCTAGAATATAGCAAATCATTTATGACAAGTCATTACTATAGACATAGCTCGATTAATTTTAGTAACAAGAATTTAAATCTAGCAGGACTATAGATGGCTCAGATGGGTCAGGATTGAACTTTTGAATCATGCCTACTAGTGAAGAACCAAAACCAGCTGAGATATTTGCTACAAACTCAGTACATTCAGAACTAAATGCGGAAGGTACTCATATGTGCTTATTCAAGAAAGTAAAACTGACGATTGTTATGAGAGCTCTCAACCTACTTTTAAGAAAATATTTATATATATTAACTATAGAAATTTATATCAAGAATTTTTATTTACTATTTTATTTAACATCATATTAAAAACTGGAATAGGTTTATACTTTGTTCATCTCACAAAGAAGTATTTTAGATACAGAATACCAGAAAAAAATTGTAGAAGTAAGTTGACAACTTCAACTTCACCTCCACTCTAAATAGGAGACTCCTATGTTCTTGTTTTTAAGGCAGCTATATTATATTAAGTGACACCAAAACCATATTATTGCCTTTATTTGGGGTTTATGGATGACTTATAAAGATGCATATGTTGTCAGATTGACATGAGGTAGATTTACTATGTGTGATGTTTAGTGTAATTGTCAAATCGACAGAATCAAGAATCACCTGGGAGATGAGTCCCTGGGCATGCCTGAGGAAGATTGTCTTGTTCTTATTAAGGGAGATGGGGAGACCTGCAGAATGTAGACATCACCATTCTATGGATTAGATTCTAGACTACATAGGTGAATAATGGAGCTGAGCACTATCTTGAATTTATTGTTTTCTATTTCTCAATGGTGATTGATATGTGATCAAATACTTTTTTAAATTCTATGCCATAATAAACTGTATACTGATTTATCAGGAAAAAATAAGACTTTCTTTCCTTATGTATCTTTTATTATTGTATTTTTATTGCAGAAACATGAGAAATAATTAATGCAGAAAACTGGTATCAAGAATGGAGTTTGCTGTTCTCATACATGTGAACATGTGATTTCGGTATTTTCATTGGTTCTAGAATAGAAAGGATTTGTTCTCTTGCATGCTAAATCCCTAACATACAGGATCTATTATATTGGGAGTTTAGAAGACAAGAATGAAGAGAGAAATGTGGAAAATGGAGGCATTGCTCATGAGGTCATAGAGAGAAATGAATGATTTATTTTAAACAGTATACAGATTAAGTATATGAAGATAGGTTAATCTTGATATGCAGTCAGCTGGCCTATGCATTTCAAATTCTGAGGACATTTCTATTTATTGTTCTTTGAGAGGGATACTAACATTTCAAAAGGTACTTTTTTCAATATTTCATTAGATATTGTCTTCATTTACATTTCAAATGCTATCTGCGAAAGTCCCCTATACACTCCCCCCACCCTGCTCCTCTACCCACCCACTCCCACTTCTTGGCTCTTGCATTCCCCTATACTGGGGCATATAAAGTTTGCACGACCAGGAGGCCTCTCTTCCCAATGATAGCCGACTAGGTCATCTTCTGCTATATATGCAGCTAGAGATACGAGTTCTGGGAGTTTTAGTTAGTTGATATTGTTGTGACACCCCTAGGGTTGAAGACCCCTTCAGCTTCTTGGACACTTTCTCTAGCTCCTCCATTGGGGGCCCTGTATTCCATCCAATAGATGACTGTGAACATCCACTTCTGTATTTGCTAGGCACTGGCATAGCCTCACACAAGACTGCTATATCAGGTTCCTTTCAGCAATATCTTGCTGGCATGTGCAATAGTGTCTGCTTTTGCTGGCTGATTATGGGATGGATCCCCTGGTTGGGTAGTCTCTGGATCCTTCCTCTCCATCCTTTCATCTTAGCTCCAAACTTTGTCTCTGTAACCCTGTCCCTGGATATTTTGTTCCCTATTCTAAGGAACAATGAAGTATCTACAGGTTGGACTTCCTTCTTCTTGATTTTCTTGAGTTTGCAAATTGTATCTTGGGTATTCTAAGTTTCTGGGCTAATATCCACCTCATAGCAGTCAGAATGACTAAGGTAAAATATTCAGGTGACAGCAGATGCTGGCGAGGATATGAGAAAGAAGAACACTCCTCCATTGCTGGTGGGATTGCAAGTTTGTACAACCACTCTGGAAATCAGTCTGGCAGTTCCTGAGAAACCTGGACATAGTACCAGAAGATTCAGCAATACCACTCCTGGGCATATACCCAGAAGATCTTCCAAATGGTAATAAGGACACATGTTCCACTATGTTCATAACAGCCTTATTTATAATAGCCAAAAGCTGGAAAGAACCCAGATGTCCCTCAACAGAGTAATTTATACAGAAAATGTGGTACATATACGTAATGGAGTACTATTCAGCTACTAAAAACAATGAATTTACGAAATTCTTGGGTAAATGGATGTATCTGGAGGATATCATCCTCACTGAGGTAACGCAATCACAAAAGAAGTCACTTGATATGCACTCACTGATAAGTGGATATTAGCTCAAAAGGTACTTTAATGATTCAGTTTAGTAAAAGAAGTGGTAGTGCATTGTCAAAATTTAGAAATGACAGATTAGTACAATATACACTTTTATTGCTTATAGAAATTTAAGGTTATATAGAGGATTAAGAGGTCAACATTGTTGAACATAAAGCCCAGTATTTAACATTTCTTTTCCAGGATAAAGCTTTTTTTAAAATAAAATCTTATATCTTATAACCACAGTAATAGTTGTAAAGATATAAATGAAAATGAATTTACATAATAGAAAATCATTACACTTTTACTATTATGCAGAAGTATTACTTTTTAAATTTGTTAAACAACTTAACATCTGAATTGAAGGATCTGAAACCTTGTCTACTCCCTATTACTAATGAAGTGCCATTGTCTACTGCTTAATTCCAAAGTAAAAAGAATATAATGTTATTAAGATGGTAGTTAAAAACATGTATTAGTTAAAAACAAGTATTTTATTGAATAAATCATATTCTCAGTCAAATAAAATATTTTTCCTATATAATTGAGGAGTTATTATACCTTTTTAACTTAGTAGCTGAACTTGATACAAATTATTCATAAATATTTTGTTGTAGTACCTTGTATCATAAGTGTTAGTAATTATAATATTTTTAAAGAAAGTTTTATTCAAGATATCTTGGTTACCATGTTAAGCCCTTAGAAACAGTGATCATGGGATTGATCATGGAACTCTGTTTATTATTGCCTTGTTTATTCCTTGACTATTTGTGTTTATTGTCTTGCTTGTTCCTTAACCTAGAAATGACCTTATAACTTTCATGTAATTAAAATGGTATAAAAGCAGATTGGGAAATAATAAGCCTGCCTCAGCCTCAGAACTGTTTGTAAAAAATTTTTTTCTATTGTTCACATTTATCATATATGGTACATTGTTACCTGAAGTCTGCACAGTCCCTCACCTTATATCTTCTGACTTAATACTAGTCACCACTGTGTCTCTAGAGCAGTGATTCTCAACCTGTGGTTCATGAAACATTTGGGATCATATATCAGATACTTATCTTATGATACATAATATTATATAATTTACAGCTATGATGCAGCTACAAAATGATTTTATGGTTTGGGTCATCACAACATTAGGAACTGCATTAAAATATTACAACATTATGAAAGTTAAAAACAAGTGACCAAGACTTTTACTTTCTTTTTTCACAAATGAAAAGAAGAAAACATGATAATTCTCCTTTCTAAAATGATTCATTATTGTTTTGTGTAAATTTGTGGTTTTCCTGCATATAAGTCTGTATGAGGGTGTTGTGTTTACAGCAAATGGAGTTACAGACAATTTTGAGCTACCATGTGGGTTCTGAGAATTGAACCCGGATCCTCTGGAAAAATAGCCAATGCTTTTCTTACCTGATGACATATCTCTCCATCCTCTATAATTCTCTTTTTCAGATGGATGTAATTAAACTAATATAATTATCTCTAGCTGTGTATGTTTTCCTGAAAACAATTTGACTTGATGGCTTTTCTTCATGGTTAAAACTAATTAATTATATATATTTTTGCCCATTATATATTTGTCCTCTAAATCTGAACAGACACACATGCACACATGAACAAATAAAATCATTTTTAGCTATTCTTTTGTTTCATGATACAAATAAGGTGTAAAACTGTAAAGTTTAGAATAGCACTGCAATGAACACTGATATACAAAAATTTATGTGATATTTAGAGCCCTTTAAGTAAATATACAGGACTATTATAAATGGATAATATAATAGATTTATGCTTTATTTTATGAGAAAGCTTCAATGTGATTTCTATATTTTCTGAACTACTTTATACTTTTCTAGCAGGGTATAAGTGTTCACTTTTGTCTACAATCTTGTTCTCATTTTTTAAATTTTATTTTCTTAATGATTACAGTTGTGATCAGGATGAGATGAAATCTCAATTTCTTTCTTTGATGGCTAGAGATATTGAACATTTTTGTGTTCCATGTATGTTGTCTATAGTCATTTCATTTTTTGAGAATGGTCTGTTATTTTCATTAGACAATCTATTTAATTGGTTGTCTGACTTCTTTTGGTTTAGATTTAATGTATTTTTTTATATTCTTAATGCTTATCTTTTATAAGCTGTAACTTTACTTTTTGAGCTGCTTCTTTTGTTATACTAAAACTTCAATTTCAGGAGGTCTCACTTGTTAATTGTTGGCATTACTTATGAACAACTGAAATTCTATGCAAAAAGTTATCCTCTATGCTTATGTCTTGAATTGGTTCTTCCAACCTTTACCTCTAGCAGTTTCACAATTTCAGGTATTACATTAAGATTAGTGATTCATTTGGAACTAGTATTTATAAAGGTAAGACGTATTACTCCAGTTTCTACATGTGGATATCTATATTTTTTAGTACTATTTGTTGATGTAGCTATTTTTTATCCAATGCACATTTTTATATCACTATAAATATTTAGGTGAATATAGCTATATGAGTTTTTATTAGTTCCCTCTATTATGTAACATCAATCTGCATGTCTATTTTAGTACTACTATACTGTTTTGTTTTGTTTTGTCTTTGCTTTTGTTTTTTACTGTGATTATGTAGTGTAACTTTATCTTTGTCATGGTGATTTCCTCAGCCTTATTCTGTTTGCTCAAGATTATTTTTGTGCTTCCACATGAGTTTTAAGATGTCTTTTTCTACCTCTGTAGAAGTGTCACTAGAATTGATTAATTTTGCATCAAAATCTGTATATTTTTTGAATTGGGGCTATATTTTACAATATTAATTATTCTAGTCAGTGATTATAGAAGGTCTCTGTTCTCTTTTGTCTTTTTTCCGCCAATTTTCTCCATGTCTTAATGGTTTTCACTGTAGATGACATTTACTTCCTTGGTAAGGTTTATTCCTATAATAAAATTCTGTGATGAACAACTCATAAAGAGAACAATTTTTATTTAGGGTCACAGTTCTAGAAGTTTGGTTCAATGGATGGTTGATTCATTGCTTTGGGGCTTTTAGCATGGTAATATATTACTGAATATATGATGGAGAAAAGTCACTCACCTTATGGTTAGAAATTGATTAAAACAGAAAAGAACACATGAAAGAGAGGAGAAATCCATGTATCCCTGAATAATACAGCCTCCTAGCCCATTAGGCTTACCTTTTTAAATATCATTTACTTGAAAATGGTGTCAAGCTGGTGGCCAAGTCTTTAGCAGTTTGGCATTCAGATGGAGGATAATCCAAATTCAAATAATATTCTAATCATATTTGTTGTATGTGAATTTAATTATATCTTAGTTACAGAGGTATATATTATTTTAAAAATATATGTTTAACCATATTCTTTCTCTTTCTCATTTATAAAAGTCCTTTACTGAGATAATTTAATTTGGTCATTCTTATATTTAGTAATTTATGCAGTGTTTTGGTTCATCAAAAAGAAAAATGATACTTTCTAAGTTGTTTCAATAACAAATTAAAAGAAACAAGTAAATGTATTAAAACAGACTTCTTCTGATACAAATGGACAGAGTACAAAGCCAGAGAAAAATGTCAATAGAGAGAAGAAGATAATGTTAGTAGTCTAAACTAATCAAAATAAATATAGCAAGATGGCTATATTTTGTATTGAACCTTGTTGAATAAGGAGCAAACTCTTAGATAAAGACTATATCTGGAAGAAGTGCAGGGATGCTCAAATCAAATCCAATCAATTAAACATAAAAGCAAAATAAAAAGGAAAGCTACAGCAATAGTTCAAAGGGAAATATAATTCATAAAACACAGACAGGAAAGTAAATTATTAAGAATAACATTGACAGGTACTATATTATGTACCTTTGTTGCCTTTTAGCCTAATTTCATGAAATAAGAAATCCCTTTAATATTAACTCACGTTGTTTATTGAAGCCAAAAGAATATCTTTCAGTAAATTGGCTTTAATGGAAAAATGTGATCAATTAGAAATGAATTAGAGTTACTAAATCCTAATTAATGTAATACTGATGGCTTAATAAATATTAAGCTTATAATAAATTTACTTGATCTTAAAGAGGAAATGAATAATGATTTTACTTCCTGATGATTTACTGACCAATTCAAAGCAATTCTGGAACTATCTTGCCTATTCAAGAGAATGCAAGATATGTAATAAAATATGTCAATTATTTAACAAAATACAAAGTAACCTCATGGATACATAATAGAGTACCAATTATTATCATTTTGATTCAATAATATAGAACTCTTATATTGTCACAGATTAAGCTTCACATGCAAAAGCTGGACCTAGACCCCCTACATATTTGTAATAAATGTGCAGCTTGGTCTTCATGTGGGTCCCCTAAAATGTAGAATGGGGTCTTCTTTGGTCTCTGTTCCTTGCATTAGATATCTTTTCCACATACTTGGCTTGCCTGCTTGTGCTTCAGTGGGAAGGAATGTGCCTAGATCTACTGGGATGCCCTAGCATGGGGAGGGGTGCCCAAAGAGTGCTTCCTCTCTAAGGAGAAGTGAAGTGGGCAACGAAGAAAGAATTTGTAAGTGTGAGTCAGGGAAGAGAGGTGGGCTGGGGTAGTGATCCTGACGCAAGATGAATTTTATATATATGTTATATGTATATATTAAATACCAGTGAGAATTTCCTTCAAAAAAGAGAAATTCACATTGTTTTCTAATTCTCAGTGTTTAATAGTTTTGCCTATTTTTAAAACAATACATTAGAAACAAAAATAGGCAGGGGTTTTCCTTCATCATTGTCAGGGTTAGATCTAAGATTCTTATAATGAGATGAGTTAACAAATATTATGCATATTATATTTATCTAAAAAAGTTGTAACACAAAAGCCTTCAGAAATGTCGATTCAAAAGGAAAAAATACATATATTTTGTGAAAAATAGATTACTCTGTAGAGATGTGATAAGATAAAGGTTATTATATAATGGTAGAAAGATTGGATGAAATGTGAAAAGATTCCCTAGATTTGTTTTGGACTCTGTGTGTCCCATTCCTTTGTTGCTTCTATATAAGGCAAAACCTTTCTATATCAAGAATCTTATGATCTATTATAAAACAAGGAAGGAAAGCTAAAACATTATTTCTTTTTTTTTTTTTAATACTTTGAGGAAAGGGGTTTAAGATTCTATGGATCCCCTAGCAATGAAAATTCTAGAATTTGAAACTTGTTTGGTAGACTTTGGAAAGAGGCTACTACTAAGATGTTGCAATTTTCTTTGGCCAAAGTATGCATGTCAAAGCTCCATGCTTTGTTAAATAATTTACAAAGTTCCCCAAATACTCCCCCCTTTCAAATTTCTATTGTTATCAATATAGTTCATGTTTTCTCCCAAAATTCATGTCTGAGTTCACACACTCACACACACACACACACACACACACACACACACACACACACACACAAAGAGCCAAAAGACTAAAAAACTACTCATTTTTATCTCTATATGGATTTGATGTAAGAATTTAAATAATAAACTGACCACTCTGTAAAAATAGATTTGTCTTACTTGGTATGGGTTTTTATGAATTTTTATAACTCATTACTATTAAGAACAAGGAAAACAAATAAAAGTACTCATAATCAATTACATTTGAATTAAGTAATTAATAGGTAAGTTATATTCAGATATTTGGTGCTAGCATTTAAGATGATATGTAATATGATCTTGGGCATCACTACCTGAATAACCATAGCACAGTCTTCATTAAATAGAATGACTCTCTTCCTGCTCCCATAAATATGTCATGCACTTTCAATACTTTTCTTTTGAGGAACATTCCTCTTATCATTTTCTTAATTTGTATAATACTATATTACATATTTTATTTACTGGCAGAAAGTAATTTTATTAGAACATGATATTAATAACTATCATTCTCTTCATATTTTGTTTCATAGAAATATCACTATCAGAAAGCCTTGTTGCCTAGGAGTCCTGTTTTTGTGCTACTAAATAAGTGTGGTCTACACTGCACTTAACTGTACCCAAGGGTAAGTAATCTATATAGATCAGTCAATAAGTGGTGCAATATTGTGTAGTAAAGAGCTGCTTCCATATAAATGTGGTTCTTGAACATGGATAATTTTTATAAGGATCCAAACTAGAAAAAGAACAGAAAGAATTTGAAGATTCTTCATTAATAATGAAATACATTGAGCATTTTTTCATTTTTATTAGATATTTTCTTTATTTACATACCAAATGCTATCCTGAAAGTCCTCTATACCCTCCCCCCACCCTGCTCCCCAACCCACCCACTCCTGCTTCCTGGCCCTGGCATTCCCCTATACTGGGGCATATGACTAGGCCATCCTCTGCTATATATGCAACTATAGACACAGTTCTGTAGGGTACTTGTTAGTTCATATTGTTGAGGTAAACTTTATTAAGCAGTAAGTAATGTAATTTAGTAATCTTCATCTTAGGATTCATAATATACATTCACATCATTCATTATTCTTATTTTAAAAATAAATGTTGAACATAAGAATGTGATATTTTGTAATTTACTTAAAATTACTGCTTTAATAAATAACACAATCTCAAAATGTCTTGAATTGTTCTGTGATTCTTAGTAATAAGTTTGATTCTGTGAACATTATTGTTCTGAACCCTAGCTATAACTTTTCTTCACCTGAACCATCTAGAGTAGTGCCTCTCAGCCATCCTAATGCTGTGATACTTGGATACAGTTCCTCATGTTGTGCTGAGCCCCAACTGTGAAATTACTTTTGTTGCTACTTCAAAAATGTAAGTTTGCTACTATATTGAATCATAATATAAATATCTATTTTCTAATGGTCTTAGGCATCCATGTGAAAGGGTCATTCTATCCCCAAGGGGATTATAGCCTCTAGCCTCTTTTCCTTAGTATAAAAACATGCCTGGATACTAAACAGGACCGGCATTTCATTGATAAATCCTCAACATGTTGACTGCTTTCCTGCCTTTTATATATTGATTTGAGAAGGATTATGATAAATGATATATATGATTTATGAAAATCAAAGTAATTAACCAAGTCAAATATTTAATATTGTAAATATTAGATACAGTTCAAATTTATTAAATAAGAAAACTTAATCATAAAACAAACACAGTTATCAGATATTTGGAAATGACTATTATACAATTGAATAGCATTTAATCAAAATTATGTAAGAAAATAGTTGTTTTCAGCCACTTGTGACATAACTAAGATGCAGAGAAAAGTTATAATTTTCTGTCTTCTTCTTCTTCTTCTTCCTCTTCCTCCTCCTCCTCCTCCTCCTCCTTCTCCTTCTTCTTTTCTTCCTCCTCCTCCTCCTCGCTCTATTCCTCCTCCTTCTACAAATGTATTAAATGGCCATGTTCAATCTCAGGGTTTGATCACTGAAAGATATTTTTGAAGTTAATACAGTTGTATAAGCAAATAATGTTCAATAAATTAAGCAGTAACATGATTCTTTTACCTTTATGTTGCACAAAGTCCATATACAGGTAATTATAAACTTGCCTTAATTTTTATTATCTTAAAGAATATTTTGAAGAATATGTCAAGTCACCAGGTTATTTTCTAATGAGAATTAGTACTGTGATTTAAACAATAACCTTTTAAAGATAGAATATAAAGAAAAAAACTTGCAATTTATCACAAAAATTAATACCAGTCAGTCATGAGAATGTCCCTGGTTTAATACCTGGTGTGAAGGTTTATATATGGTTGTCTCAGGGAGTGACACTTTTGAGAGGTGTGGCCTTGTGCTTGTGGGCTTTAATATCCTTGGCTTAGCTGCCTAGCAGTCAATATTCTTCTAGCAGCCTTCAGTTGAAGATGTAGAACTCTCAGCTCCTCCTGTACCATGCCTGGTTGATGCTGCCGTGTTCCTGCATTGACTATACTAGTCTGAACGTTGGGACCTGTAAGCCAGCCCCAATTAAATGGTGTCCTTTATAAGACTTGCCTTGGTCATGGTGTCTGTTTAGAGTAGTAAAACCCTAAGATAACTTGCAAACTCATTTATCATGAAGCACACAAAGTTTTTTTTTTTATCTTAAGGATTTACAACTCTGCCTCCTTATCAAAGATATTTGATTTTCCCAAATATTTTCAAAATATGCTATCATATAGTGTAATAAGTTCAAGCTACAGAGAAAATATTCAGTGAATAAATTTACAAAAGCACCTATGGAAAAACAAAATCAGTTATTTTTGTTCATCTTCATAAGTATGAACATGAATTTTAACAATGCAAAGCAACTACATGGAATGTTTTTCAATAGTAAAAATGAAAGGAACAGAACCTGATTACAACTTAGGAAGATAGAAATCTAGCGTTATTGAACCACTTATATGTATCATCCAACATTGAAAAGGTATTGTTAATCATTGTGTCTTATTATGAAAATTGCCAAGTAACTTCATTCACATTAAAATTGCTATGCTCATATTATATAATCTATATTATAAATCTAATATTATATATGTAGTAGGCTTTTGTAGATCAGGTTTTGTATTTGAATTTTATTATATTGAGCCACTTTGGGGATTATGATCAGCATAGAATTTTATTACTATTTTAATTATATGGAAATACTAACTAGAAATTATGACAAATATAAGTGATTTCTACCAAATGGAAGATAATATTTAACTTTTGAGGGATTCTAGATCCTATTGGCTTTATGAGAAAAAAAATAAAATAAATATAATGGAAATATACTCATTTAAATTTTTTTATGAATACATGTTCTTGAAGTAAAATATAAAGATCTATACATAGACTAAGAGAAGTACAAAAGTATAGCAAATATTTTAAAATTGACATAAAAATGACTACATGTTTAATTTGCTTACCAAATCATGTACATTAGTGTTTATTTTGAGATTTGCTCAGAATGGTGTATGGGAAATAGTAAAGCGTTGTTTCAATTACACTTGAAGTTGCTTCAATAAATCATTGTTTATGAAGATTTTTATTCACTGGTTGCTTAAAAAGTAAATTAGAAATTTGTACTTAGTACTATTCTTATTTGTTACGACCTGTTTTCTCTTTAAGCACAAATTTTATTTATTTATTTATTTTTATTTTTTATTTATTTATTTTGGGTTTTTCAAGACAGAGTTTCGCTGTGTAGCCTGGCTGTCTTGGAACTCACTGTGTAGACCAGGCTGGCCTCAAACTCAGAAATCCACCTGCCTCTGCCTCCCCAGTGCTGGGATTAAAGGTGTGCACCACCACGCCCAGCAAGCATATATTTTAATATAGAGAAGATAGCGTATATGCAATAACCTAAATCTACATGTATGTTTCAATATTCACATTTGGTGTGCCTAAAATGTTTTATAGGAAAATGTGTAATATTTTAAAATGTAGAGAATATGCTCATATGTGAACATATATTTCCACATACTTATAGCCTGACTTGGTAATAAATTCTATCTATTTATCTATCTACCTATCTATATATATCAATACATTATCTCAGTCTATCCTTAAGCTTTTCATGTATCTGAGGATTACATCAACTACTGATCCTCCTGTCATTACTCTCAAAACTCTAGCATTATATACATACATACATACAACCCTGAATTTCATGAATGACATACAAGCATGTTGCAATAAAATCACAGTGATTTGAATTTGTACTTCAGAACCCATATGAAAGATGTGGGCAAGTAACTCCAACTCTTGGACAGGTAATGGTTAAAGGGACAATTATTCTGTCTGTGGTAGTTTGAAAGGGAAATCTATATAGAATCTAGTTTGAATGGGAAATCTCTATAGACTCTAAATTCTGTTGTTGGTGCTGATTAAGTAGTTGCTGCAACCTCTCTGGAGGAAGTACTTCAGGGAAGATGGAGAGAAGTATGGGTTTTGGAGTTGGGAGGTGGGTTTTGAATGTTTATACTCTAGAGCTGCTTCTAATTTAAATACTCTGCTTGAGCTATTCAATTGTGGATGTAATTTCTTTGCTTACTGCTATGCATTCTGACCATGAAGGACTTGTATTGCTCTGGAAGTGATGGCAAAATAAGCTTTTAGTTTATTTTGGTCATGGTGCTTTATCACAGTACTGGAAAAGCAAATTTAATAATATCTAACTCTTTAACATGATTTAAGTTGGAGTGGTCCTTTGACCTGATAATTAACCCTGATCTATACGCAGAACATAGATTCTATTCTTTAGACCAAAGAGTTTTTATTAATAGGCCTTTTTGTTATTCCAACAACTTCTCACTTAAGATAGTAACTGTTTGCAAATTCATCTGGAATAATAAAAAACCTAGGATAGCAAAAACCATTCTCAACAATAAAAGAAACTCTGGGGGAATCACCATGCCTGACCTCAAGCTGTACTACAGAGCAATTGTGGTTAAAAACTGCATGGTACTGGTAGAGTGACAGACAGGTAGATCAATGGAGTAGAATTTAAGACCCAGAAATAAACCCACATACCTATGGTTACTTGATCTTTGACAAAGGAGCTAAAACTATCCAGTGGAAAAAAGACAGCATTTTCAACAAATGGTGCTGGCACAACTGGCAGTTAACATGTAGAAGAATGTGAATTGACCCATTCTTACCTCCTTGTACAAAGCTCAAGTATAAGTGGATCAAAGAACTCCACATAAAACCAGAGACAATGAAATATATAGAGGATAAAGTGGGGAAAAGCCTAAAGAAATGGGCACAGGGGGAAAATTCCTGAACAGAACAGCAATGACTTGTGCTGTAAGATCAAGAATTGACAAATAGAACCTCATAAAAATTTCTGTAGGGCAAAAGATACTGCCAATAAGACAAAAATGCCACCAATAGATTGGGAAAGAAATTTTACCAATCCTAAATCTGATAGGGGACTAATATCCAATATATACAAAGAGCTCAAGAAGCTAAACTCCAAAAATTCAAATAACCCCATTAAAAATAGGATACAGAGCTAAACAAAGAATTCTCAACTGAGGAGTACCAAAGGGCTGAGAAGCACTTGAAAAAAGGTTCAACATCCTTAATCATCAGGGAAATGCAAATCAAAACAACCCTGAGATTCCATCTCACACCAATCAGAATGGCTAAGACCAAAATTCAGGGTTCAGCAGATGCTGGTGAGGATGTGGAGAAAGAGAAAGATTCCTCCATTGCTGGTGGAATTGCAAGCTTGTACAACCATTCTGGAAATCAGTCTGGCCGTTCCTCAGAAACCTGGACATAGTACGACTGGAAGATCCAGCAATACCTCTTCTAGGTATATACCCAGAAGATGTTCCAACTGGTAATAAGGACACATGTTCCACTATGCTCATAGCTGCCCTATGTATAATAGCCAGGAGCTGGAAAGAACCCAGATGTCCCTCAACAGAGGAATGGCTACAGAAAATGTGGTACATTTAAACAATGGAGTACTACTCAGTTATTAAAAACAATGAATTTATGAAATTCTTAGGCAAATGGATGTATCTGGAGGATATCATCCTGAATGAGGTAATCCAATCACAAAAGAACTCACTTGATATGCACTCACTGATAAGTGGATATTAGCCCAGAAACCTAGAATACCCAAGATACAATCTCCAAAACACAAGAAAATCAAGAAGAAGGAAGACCAACACATGGATACTTCATTCCTCCCTAAAATAGGGAATAAAATACCTATGAAAGAAGTTGTAGAGACAATGTTTGGAGCTAACATGAAAGGATGGACAACCAAGAGACTGTCCCACCTGGGGGTCCATCCCGCAATCAGCCACCAAATGCAGGCAGACAGTATTACATCTGCCAGCAAGAATTTGCTGAAAGGATACTGATATAACTAGGTCTTGCAAGGCTATGCCAGTGCCTGGCAAATATAGAAGTGGATAGCATTTGAAATGTAAATGAAGAAAATATCTAATAAAATAATTTTTAAAAAAGAGTAACTGTTAAACCATTTGGAAACAACAAGATCATGGATCAAATCCCCCAAATACTTCTGGCATTTCTGGCTCCTCTTATGTTTTTAATCAACCCAAGAAAGAAACCAATTACCTTTTGGTGGCTGTATTTCCATTGAGTGCATTGCTCTATTCTACCTTCTGTTCTTACCATTGTCATATAATATTTGTGAAATATAAAATATAAAATATTAAAAAAATTAAAAAAAATCAGGGTTAGTATCTACTGGAGTACAGAATATCTTAACAAGATATTGCTAATCAGAAGATAATGATGATGATGATGATGGTGATGATGATGATGTTCTTAGTTAATGTTTCACTGCTATAAACAGACAACATGATTAAGGCAACTCTTATAAGGACAACGTTTAATTGGGGCTGGCTTACAGGTTCAGAAGTCCATAATAATAATCATGGCAGTAGCATGGCAGCATCCAGGCAGGCATGTTACAGGAGGACCTGAGAGTTCTACATTTTCATCTGAAGGCTGCTAGCAGAATTCTAGCTTCCATGCATTTAGTGTGAGTGTCTTAATGCCCAAACTCACAGTGACACACCTACTCCAACATAGTCACACCTACTCCAACAAAGCCACATCTTCTAAAAGTGCTACTCCCTGGGCCAAACATATACAAACCATCACAATGATGATGATAATGAAAATGATGATGACACAGAGATCATAATTGATAAATGATGATAATAATGGCAGTGATAACAAAGTCTGTGGTAAAGTTAATAGGAGGTGATGATTCTAAGTAAAATTAGATCAGAGAGGATCATCAGATATTTACCTGAGACTACTATCTGCTACCACCTTCCAAAAGCAATTCATCTTTTGAGATATTATACTACTTTGATGATTCTTCCACAAGGTTGTCTATAATGTGTTTTATTCACAAAACTTCTGCTAAAATATAGATCCTTAAATTTTCCAAAAATGCTTTTTCCCACTTTTCAAAGTTTGATATTTTTTCATGGTTTCAGTTGCCTTTCTCTTTCTTTCTTTCTTTCTTTCTTTCTTTCTTTCTTTCTTTCTTTCTTCCTTTCTTTCTTTCTTTTTTTTTACAGTCCTGTCTTTACTTTATCCCCATCCCGGTACACCCTCTGACTCTTATACATTCCATAACTTCTCTCCCCATTTCCAAGAGTATCACACCACCAGACCTTCCCACTCTCTCTGGCTTCATGTATCTTGAGGGTTAAGTGCATCTTCTCTCATTAAGATATTTTCCTTCATAGTTTTAATCATGCTGTACCAAAACACATTTGAATACAATTGCATATTTTTACAATATCATAATTCCATTTATAAGCTGAAGGAAAGAGGCTATTACTGTAATGTCAGAATCTTGTGGAGTCTGGGTTGAGAACAAAGAAGTTTAGTTGAACTGAAGGTTGACTTGAAGGATAAGTACAGGTCAAAAGTCAGAAAGGGGAAACAGAGTAGGAAAATAAAAGAGCAGTTGATTGAATGAAGTATCTTAATCAAGGCATTTTCTTAAGAACGAAAGAGAGAGGGGGAGAGAGAGAGAGAAAGAGAGAGAGAGAGAAAGAGAGAGAGAGAATAGAGATTAAGAGAGAGAAAGAAAGAAAGAAAGAAAGGAAGGAAAAAAGAGAGAGAGAGAGAGAGAGAGAGAGAGAGAGAGAGAGAGAGAGAGAGAGAAGAGAGAAGGGAAAAGTAAAGACAAAAAGAAAAACATTTTTCCACAATGTGGAGTAACATATAGGAAGTTATAGCATGACTTCAATATTCAATTTAAAAGATCAAATGTCTTTGTTTGATTTATCTCATACAAGATCAGTGACACAAATCTTAGTTAAGTATTCCATATTTCCTCATTTTTCTTCATTCATGAAATATATTCATTCTAACCCCCAAGTACTATAAGATGCCCAGGATCATAGGATCAGTGATGAGTAGGACATAACCAGCACCACCAGGAGTAACTGGAACTAGCAGTATCCAGAGACAAAGAAACACCACCTGACCTTACTCAGGTTCTTCCTGGTCTTCACTGGTTCACTTTGGGTGTGAACTCTGCAGCCATTCTCACAACCCCAGAGATGGCTCAAATACCAGGTGCTCTAAAACACCCAGGATCATAGAATCCCAAGATCCAATAAGCTTGGTCACACCAAGATCTCAGGGTCTCAGAGGCAGCTTGAGTCCTAGGAACTCTGACACAGGAATCTCAGGAACAGAGGATCCTAGAATCACAGGATTAAAGAGACACCTGGACTCTGAGGAGTTCTGACACAAGCAGGATTACAGGAAGGACAGGCTCCAGTCAAATATAGCAAAGACACCTAGTAATAGATATAGTCAGATGGCAGTGGAAAGCAAGCTTAAGAACATAAGCAACAGAAACCAAGGTTACTTGGCACCATCAGAACCCATTTCTCCCACCATAGCAAGTCCTCAATACATCATCACACCAGAAAAACAAGACTTAGATCTTAAATTATTCTGCATGATGATTACATAGGACTTTAAGAAAGACTTAAATAACTTCATTAAAGAAAGGCAGGAGACCATAGGTAAACAGGTAGTAGCACTTAAAGAAAAAACACAAAATTTCCTTAAAGAATTTCAGGAAAGCACAATTTAAAAGGTGAAGGAAATGAACAAAAGCATCCAAGACCTAAAAATGGAAGTAGAATCAATAAGGAACACACAAAGGGAGACAACATTGAATTTATAAAATCTAGGAAAGAGATCAGGAGTCATAGATGTAAGCATCACCAACAGAATACAGGATATAGAAGAGAGAATGTCAGGGGCAAAAGATACCATAGAAAACATTGACACAATAGTCAAAGAAAATGCAAAATACAAAAAGCTCCTAACCCAAAACATCCAAGAAATCCAGGACACAATGAGAAGGCCAAAGGATAATAGGTATAGAAGAACCAAAGAGTCCCAAATTAAAGGGCCAGTAAATATCTTCAACAAAATAACAGAAGAAAACTACTCTAACCAAAAAAAAAAAAAAAAAAAAAAAAAAAGAAGCCTACAGAACTCCAAATAGACTGGATCAGAAAAAAATTCCTCCTCTCACATAATAATCAAAACACCAAATGCACAAAACAAAGAAAGAATATTAAAAGCAGTAAGGGAAAAACGTCATGTAACATAAAGGCAGACCTATCAGAATTACTCCAGACTTCTCACCAGAGAGTATGAAAGCTAGAAGATCCTGGGCAGACATAATACAGACACTAAGAGAACATAAATGCCAGCCCAGGCTACTATACCCAGCAAAACTGTCAATTACCATAGATGCAGAAACCAAGATGTTCCATGACAAAACCAAATTTGCATAAAATCTTTCCACAAATCCAGCCCTACAAAGGATAATAGACAGAAAACACCAACTCAAGGAGGGAAATTACACCCTTCATAAAAAGCAAGTAATCTTTAAAAAAACCTTAAAGAAGATAGTCACACAAACATAATTATACCTTTAATAACAAAAATAACAGTAAGTAACAATCACTTTTCCTTAATAACTCTTAACAACAATGGACTCAATTCCCAAGTAAAATTACATAGACTAACAGACTGGATATATAAACAGGACCCAGCATTGTGCTGCATATAGTAAACACGCCTCAGTGATAAAGACTGACACTACTTTTAAGAAAAGGCTGGAAAACAATTTTCCAAGCAAATGATCCCAAGAAACAAGCTGGAGTAGCCACTTTAATATCAAATAAAATCGACATTCAACCAAAATTTTTGAACAACTATTGTATTTAATCAAAAAAATAATAATTTTACATCTGATCTCAGTTTCCCCTCCCTCTTCTTCTTTCAGACCTTCCCCCAGAGTCAGAAACAGCCCCCAACCCCTGCAGTTAGGAGTCCCACATAAAGAGCAAGCTACAGAACTATAACGTATGTGCAGAGGGCCTAGGTCAGTCCCATGCACTTCGAGTCACAATTTCTATGAATGCAGAGGGCCTAGGTCAGTCCCATGCACTTCGAGTCACAATTTCTATGAATGCAGAAGGTACGGACCAAAAAAAAAAAAAAAAAAAAAAAAAAAAGGGTGTAGTTTTCTCTCACACTTTAACCATCAGATTTGCCTAAACTACCCTCCTCTGTTGGCTTCTTCCAGGAATTGTGATGTCTGCTATTAGAAGGACAGAGATCAGAGATCTGCATTCAGATGAACTGAGGTAAAATGCAGGCTTGCTCCAAAAATGTGCTTCTAAAAATGTGTTTTGTGACTACAGTTACGTACACAAAATCGCAGCTTCCAGGGCAGTCACTGTGACATTGTTGTAAGCTAAATGATCAAAGTGTCCAGGGGTAGGTCACTTGTCATCCTGCAGAGTATATGCTGTGCTTGACAGGTGTGTGGGAAGGAAACGCCTGGCACAGGAGGAAAACAAAACACCAAACAAACTGGCAAAGCCATGTTGCCAGTGTTGGATTGTCCTGGGTTTTCAAAGGGAAACTACAGCTGGTTTTTTGCTACTTTGTGGGATCTTCCTTTTCCCACCCGTTATCCCCCCAGTTTCACCCTCTCTTACTAGATAGGAGAGAAAGAAGGCTAAATGTGTATGAGAGAAAGATCTGTGAATATCATTTCTTTCTTCTTGTTTCTTCTTTGTGCACGACTACCAACTACAAATACCCCCCTTCCCACTCCCTGAAAGACCAGCAACAACCAACCCTGCCACACAGGACCCTGCCATTTGTGTATGCTCTGACAAGGATTCCAAATGTCACACAATCACAGAAACTAGCTGCAGCTCACTATGTATTCGGCTCTGGGAGAAGAGGAGGCAAATCACAGTCAGCTACTGTAGACCATCTCAAGTACATTCCTACAGCTGGGATTCAAATGAAAACATTCTTACAACATTTGTGGTTTTTTTTTTTTTTTTAAAGAAACCAAAATTCCAGAATTGTCACTACATTTCCCTCCGCCCCTGCTTCTGTATCAAGCCGTTAATGGTGTTGGGTTGTGTGGCGGGGAAATTAGAAACAGACGTTTTCAAGGAAATTAATGCTTTTTGGGTCAGTGGCCAAGTTTTTCAGGAGACCTTCCCTGCTCAGCTCAGTTTTATCAGTTTTGATGGTATCTACAGCTTTTCATTTCCTGGGGAAATATAGACAATTCTACATTCCCAAAGGAATACTTTTGCTGGTTTCCATTCTGATGCTAACATATCATTACAGTATATGAGCTGATTTCATTCCAGAGTTGTTTATTTTTTTCTATAACCTAGTGTCTCTCAGCTGCTGTTCTTCCTTTTTCATTACCATTCAGAAAATTTAAAGTTATCAGAGCATTATTTTGTCTATCTCGGGGGTCTTTATGTTTCCTTTAGGTTTTATAAGCATTTCCTTTAAGGTGCAATTAGATTGCCAACATCAAACTAAATGTAGAGAAACTTGGAGGTATCCCACTAAAATCAGGGACTAGAAAAGGCTGACCACTCTCTCCCTATCTATTCAATATAGTACTTGAAGTTCTATTTAGTATAATTGGACAATAGGAGTTAAAAGGGATACAAATTGAAAAGGAAGAAGTTGAAATATCACTATTTGCAGATGATATGATAGTATACTTAAGTGGTCCCAAAACTTCCACCAGTGAACTTCTAAAGGTGATATACAACTTCAGCAAAGTGGATGGATATAAAATTAACTCAAACAAATCAGTACCCTTCTTCTAGTCAAAGGATAAACAGGTTGAGAAAGAATTTAGGGAAATGACACCATGCACAATAGTCACAAGTAATATTACATATCTTGGTATGACTCTAACCAAGGGAATGAAAGATGTGTATGACAAGAACTTCAAGTTTCTAAAGAAAGAAATAAAAAATCTCAGAAGATGGGAAGATCTCCCATGCTCATGGATTGGCAGGGTAAATACAGTAAAAAATGGACATCTTGTCAAAAGCAGTCTACAGATTCAATGAAATCCCCATGAAAATTCCAAATTAATTCTTCATAGACTTAGAAAGAGCAATTTGCAAATTCATCTCAAATAGCAAAAAACCAAGGATAGGGAAAACTATTCTCAATAATGAAAGAACTTCTGGGGGAATCACCATACCTGACCTCAATGGGTATTATAGAGCAATAGAGTTAAAAACTGCATGGTATTGGTACAGAGACAGGCAGGAAGATCAATGGAATAGAATTGAATACTCAGAAATGAATCCACATACCTATGGTCACTTGCTATTTGACAAAGGAGCTAAAACCATCCAGTGGATAAAAAGACAGCATTTTATCAAATGGTGCTGGTTCAACTGGTGGTTAGCATGTAGAAAAATGCAGATTGACACATTCTTATCTCCTTGTACAAAGCTCAAGTCCAAGTGGATCAGCGACCTGCACATAAAACTAGATACACTGAAACTTATAGAGGAAACAGTGAGAAAGAATCTTGAACACATGGTCACAGGAGAAAAATTCCTGAACTGGACACCAATGGCTTATGCTCTAAGATAACAATCCACAAATGGAACCTCATAAAATTGCAAAGTTTCTTTTAGGCAAAGGAAACTATCAATAGGACAAAAATGCAACCAACAGATTAGGAAAGGATTTTTTACCACTCCTACATCTGATAGCAGGCTAATATCCAATATATACAAAGAACTCAAAAAGTTAGACTCCAGAAAACAAATTAACTATATTAAAAATGGGGTACAAAACTAAACAAAGAATTTTCAACTGAGGAATATTGCGTGGCCAAGAAGAACCTAAAGACATGTTTAATATCCTTAGTCATCAGGGAAATGCAAATCAAGACAACCGTGAAATTCTACCTCACGCAAGTCAGAGTGGCTAAAATCAAAACCTCATTTGAAAGCAGATGCTGGTGAGGCTATTCAAAAAGAGGAATACTCCTCCATTGCTAGTGGGATTGAAATCTGGTACAACAATTCTGTAAGTCCCTTTGGGGGTTCCTCAGACAATTGGACATTTTACTACCTGAGGATCAAGCTATACCACTCCTGTGCATATATGCAGAAGATGCTCTATCATGTAATAAGGACACATTCTCCACTATGTTCATAGCAGCCTTATTTGTAATAGCCAGGAGCTGGAATGGAACCATATTTCCTTGAACAGAGGAATGGATACAGAAAATATGGTAAATTTGCAAAATGGAGTACTACTCAGTTATTAAAAGCAATGACTTCATGAAATTTGCAGACAAATGAATAGAACTAGAAAATATCATCCTGAGTGAAGTAGTCAAACACAACAGAACACACATGGTATACACTCACTGATAAGTGTATATTAGCCCAAAAGCTCTAAATAATCAAAATACAATTCAAAGACCATATGAAGCTCAAGAAGACAGAAGACCAAAATGTGAGAGCTTTGATCCTTCTTAGAAGGAAAACAAAATACTCACAGGAGCAAGTATGGAGATAAATTATAGAGCAGAGACTGAAGGAAAAGCCATCCAGAGATTGTCCCACCTGGGTATTTGTAGCATGCCATACCATATGCCATTACAAGATGGCACTGACTTCCACTGTCCATCTGGTAAACACCTCACTTGCTGCCTTAGGACAGACATGTGCAGTTCTACATAGCCATGACTCAGCACAGCCCTCACTGACCAGCCTTATGGTAATGAGGTGATTCCTTTCCTAGCCTATCCCATGGTGACAACAAGGCACAGAGCACCCAGGCGGTGAACACTCCAGGATATTGGGCAGCTGCCCTGGTCCATTGGGGTCCCCATAACATCATGAAAGGTGTTCCTGAATAAAGCGCTGTTGAGAAGGATCTTCGGTGTTCTTGCTGGTCAAACAAGGTCGCTACAGCTGGTGGCCCATACAGGGACCCAAGGAAGATCCTCGTAAATCCAGAACTCTTCAGCACCAGGATAGCTGTACCGGTAAGTCCCCTAGGGTAAGTAGTGGTGATAAGGTTCTCTGGAGATAAGGAGAAGATGATAAGATCCCCAGATTGGGGCGATAAGGTCCCTGGATTGGGGCGATAAGGATTCTGGATTTTTGGGAAGATTAAAGCTTACTAGATTGTAGCTATGTTGGCCTGACTCTTCAGCTACTCAGGCCTGGCAGTGTTAGTGTTAGTTTTGTTTTTTCTTTGTATTTGTTGCTGTTTTTGCTTAAATTGCCATCAAGTGGAGATTTTGTGTGCTATGGTGGATGAATGGGCCATTCTTAAGTGTAGCTTCTCTGGTGTTTTTGATAATCATTATCCCAAAAATCCTTTATTACAGTTTTATAGAGAATATCCAGTGGTGTTTCCTAAGGTTACTTCCCATAAACCTCTGGTGGGGTCTCCCAATATTTTTACTGATGGGTCAAAAACAGGCTGTGGAGCTTATATGGTCAATGATACTGAACCAGTTTTGTTTCAGTACTCCCCTAATTCCCCTCAAGTGGTAGAATGCAAAATTGTTCTTGAGGTGTTTAAAAGGTTTCCTGATGCTTTTAATCTTATCTCCGATTCTGCATATGTAGTTAATGCTGTACGGATGCTTGAAACAACAGGAGCTATTAAACCATCCAGCATTGTGAGCTCGCTCTTTGATGAACTACAGCATCTTATCAAAACTCGACACCATAAGCTCTTTGTCCAACATATTCGAGCTCACTCTAATTTGCCTGGCCCTTTAAGCGCGGGTAATGATATCATAGATCAGAGTATAAGGCAAAACTTTATCTTCCTTGCCATGCCAATAGAGCAGGCATGACAGTTTCATCAACAATTTCATGTGCCTTCCAGGTCCCTCCAACAAAAATTTTGTATCTCTCGAGCTCAGGCTCACAGTATTGTCCTTGAATGCAGAGAATGTGTTACTTTCTTACACCCATCGCATATTGGAATAAATCCTCGCGGTCTTCTGCCATTGAAGGTGTGGCAAATGGATGTGACACATATTCCTTCTTTTGGAACACTTAAATATGTCCATGTTTCTGTAGACATCTGTTCTGGTGTCATACATGCCACACCTATGACTGGTGAGAAGACACATAATGTCATCACCCACTGTTTGGAGGCCTGGACTGCGTGTGGTAAACCAAAACAATTAAAAACAGATAATTGTCCAGCATATACAGCACAATCTTTTGCTACCTTCTGCACACAAATGAAGGTTACCCATGTTACTGGCTTGCCGTATAATCTGCAAGGACAAGGCATCGTTGAATGTGCCCATCATACACTGAAAGAAATCATACAAAAACAGAAAGGCGGAATAGGCTCAGGCCGTACACCCAAGGAACAACTATCCCTTGCTCTCTTCACCTTAATTTTTTTGATTCTTGATGATGCTGGCTGTTCTGCTGCAGATCGGTACATGAGCCAGACCAGTGTCCATAATGACTATGTCAGATGAAAGGATATCCTGTCTGCCATATGGTATGGCCCAGATCCCGTGATCACGAGATCTAGGGGAGCACTTTGTATTTTTCCACAGAACCAATCAGATCCTGTTTGGGTGCCTGAGAGACTGACAAGAAAATTATCACAATACAATGTGGACCCTCCCTCTAATGCTGACATTGATGACAACCTGGAGACTGGTGAGGTGACCACAGATAGCCTCAATCAATGAAATGAGATTGGATCCAGTTATCCTTGGAGACTTCACATCATTGATCACCCAAGCCTTTTCTTGGATTAAGGAGTGGGTGGGCATGGCTTCCATGGCTGCTATGGCTGCTATTATGTGTCTGGCCACATTCATCTGCCTATGGTGTTTTTGTCACCTAAAAAGGGATCATGCCAGACATGAGGCTGTAGTCTATCAGGTCCTTGTAGCAATGGACAGCGGAAAAGAGCCCACTGTGTGGCTTGCCTCACTAAAGGGAGATTAAGTTCTCACCCCTGTGTGCATGAGTATGAATGATAGTGGAGCGGTATACAGACCAGTGCTCTATTTTGGATGTGACTACCAGTTGCTAAAAGAAGGGGCAGGTTCGCCTGCTCAGAGCTATCACCCGGACAGCCAGATTACCATGGGATGCGAGGCTAAGCACTGCACAGAGGGCAACTAGTATCCAGTTTAGCGTCCTCTAGAGGATATGTCTAATTGCATAAAGGTAGTGTCCAAAAACCTTTCCCCAGAAAACTGACACAGGTGCTGGTCAAGGTATCAATGGGCGAGGAACCCAGATAAAGGCTTTGTACAAAGCCCCTTCTCCTTCACATCTTTGGGGAATCAGACCTCTATCTTCACCCATGTGTTGACCAGTGGCTCATATTTTCCACTTCAGTGTGGTACCCTTCCAACAGCTGAGGTTGCTCCCTTACAGAGGTACATGTTCTGTCACATGTGTCGAGTGTGTGATCTGCATATAAAACAAAAAAGGGGGACATGTAGCCATAACAAGATGGCGCTGACTTCCACTGTCCATCTGGTAAACAACTCACTTGCCGCCTTAGGACAGACATGCACAGTTCTACATAGCCATGACTCAGCACAGCCCTCACTGCCCAGCCTTACGGTAATGAGGTGATTCATTTCCTAGCCTATCCCATGGAGACAACAAGGCACAGAGCACCCAGGCTGTGAACGCTCCAGTATATAGGGCAGCCGTCCTTGTCCATTGGGGTCCCTGTAACGTCATGAAAGGTGTTCCTGAATAAAGTCTTGTTGAGAAGGATCCTCGGTGTTGTGTCATTCTTGCTGGTCAAGCACGGTCGCTACAGGTATTCCTCCCATATATATTTACCAAACCCAGATAGTATTGCGGATGCCAAGAAGTGAATGCTGAAAGTAGCCTAATATGGCTGTCTCCTGAGTGCCCCTGCCAGAGCCTTACAAAAACAGATGTGGATGCTTGCAGCCTACCATTGGATTGAGCCCAGTCCTCAATGGAAGAGTTAAAGAAAGGACTGAAGGAGTTGAAGAAGTTTGTTACTCCATAGAAAGAACAACACTATCAACCAACCAGACACCACAGATCTCCCAGGGACTAAACCATCAACAAAGGAATATTCATGGCTCCAACTTCATCAAGAAGATGGCCTTGTCATGTACCAATCAGTGGAGAGGTCCTTGGTCCTGTGAAGACTTGATATGTCCCTGTGTAGGGGAATCTAGGGCAGGGAGGTGAGCTTGGGTGGGTGGCGGAACATGATCATAGAAGTAGGAGAAGGGAGATCGACATAGGAGATTCTGGGAGGGGAGGAAATCTGGAAAGGGGATAACATTTGAAATGTAAATAAGGAAAATAGTCAATAAAAATTATTTATTCCTGAAATCTCATGATTGTAACAGTGTCTCTTACTTGTTTTTGTATAGAATTCCTATGAGTAACTTTGGCAATGTTATGTTTTCCTGGCCTTTAAGTGCTTTCATTGATGTTTCCTTTGGAAGATGTTAGTTATTTTATAGGATAACTTTCTTACATACAGTAATCCTGGTTGGCTTTCGTGTTTACTTAATGCTTGGAATGTATCATTCCATTATTTCAGAACTTTTAGATTTCTTCTGAGAGAGCTTAATTAATGCTAAATAATTTGTAAGTTTTGACATTTTAAACTTTTGCATCTTTTCATGGTTTTTTTCTACTTTCCTTAGCCTTCCTCTTGTAAGTATAATACTATGTGCAGGGGTTGTAGGCTCTTCATGTCTAGTTGATGTTGTAAGTTCCTCCTATAGGTGGAGATCTGTCTTATCTCTAGACTTTGAAAGACATTTTAAGTTTGTTGCATTGTTTATTTTCTAAATGTTTAGTTTGAATTTCTGTTCTCTCTTCTGCTACATGCACTTTTTTCAGTTTTTGTAGTGGTCCTTTAAGTGAGAGCCTTTCCCGTGGGACAGAATCTCCTCATTATTTAAAAGGGAAAAATCAATAGTAATAACAAAAGCAACAGTTTAAAAGTAAACCCACATTTAAATATACATTAGAAAACTAGAAACTTTTACTGAAGTATAAATAAGTTCACAAAGAAAGTACTTAGAATATTCAAAGAAAAACTTATGGATTTGTAATTTATTGATGCCAAGTTGATTAATAATTAAGTAATATAAGAAAAGAAGATGGGAAAAGAAAAAAAGAAATAAACAGGAAATTAGAAAAGGGAAAAGTATATGGAATATATTTGCAAATAGCTTAAAGAATTTCATACAAAAGAAATCTGCTTTGTACAGCCATATATACAAAAACCCAGATACAGTAAAATACAAAGAAAAAAAGCCACCATTTTTTATCTCTTAAGAGAGAAAATAGGAAGTGGAGGCTTTATTCTTTTATTATGACTGTTATTGTGTGGTTTACCTATTAAAGAGAACACTATAATATTTAACCATGTTATAGCTGTTTACAAAGAAATTAGGTTGTAAAGATCTCACACACTGATCCTTGCCTACCATTCTTGATTAGTTATGTACATGACAATTTCTGAGGCTATAACAAATTTTCCCATTTTTTTTTTGAGTTTAGACCTGACATCCTGGTATATATAATAGTTGTCATCAAATTTTTCTGACCACCTGAGCCAGAGGATTCCTATGGGTTGTTTGCTTATAAAAGAGATATTAGTCCAGTGTAGACAAAGTGTCAATTATTCCAAAGAATTATCTATATTTCATTGAATTTTTATGTCTCTTTTATAGTCTACACAACAGTTGCATCATAAAAAGTAAGGCTGCTGAGATGACACATGACTGGTCATGCGTGCCCTGACTAAGCTAATTACTTTTCTAGGTCTCGAGACATGTCACCATCTACCTTGTCTTACTACCCTTCTGAAAGTTTTGACTACAAACCTCCAAATATAATTGCCTTCAGCTTCCTTCTGCAGCAGAATAATGACCTACCTAAGTTGACCGGTTTCCAAATATCTGAGACTAAACGATAACTAGTTTTCTGAACCTACACTGATTGTCAAGGTGGTCACTTGCTGAGACAGTAGAGAAAAGCAAGACTTTGGAGCAAAGAAATAAAAAAAAAAAAGAAAATCATTGTCTCCCTGACCCTCCCTCCCCTTTCCCTGAAGAATTATAAAACCTCTATACCATTTTTCCAATGAATGATATAAGAATCAGATAGAAGCCCCTTTTTTGGTCACTACTTGCGAGGCAGATCACAGACAACCCTACTTTGCTACATGCACTCCAGTAGTGACAAGTGTGAGAGGCCCCCCAAAACCTGGGCACTGTCCCGAGGTGAAAAGTTCACAGAAACTTAGTCTCCTGGAATTGTGGCATCCTGTATAATGAATGCTCCAATGTCCTTGCTTTAGTTGTTAAATAGATCCGTGTGCTTTCCCTTAATATTGCTTTATTATAAGTGCTCCTAAGGTTTGACTTTTTGACATAGCTAAGTTAGATTCTTCACCAGTCCTAGGCAGTCAGTCCTTGAGCTGACCCTGGGCATGGAGAGCTCACTGCCCTACACAGGAAGAAGGAAGTTTGTGATTTAAAGAACAACCAGAGTAGATACTTAAAACCATAGATAGCTGAGTTACACCCATACACAAGTATTTACAATGGCCTAGGGGGAAGGTGGACTATAGGAACTATGGCAAGGGCATGAAGCCCTTGCCCCTGGCTTCTAAGTTTAAGCTGACTTTAGGTGGAGTTGTTTTTGATCCTAGCTGTTAACATTGAATTTTATCCCAGTTGGTTCCTGCCAGTCCTTCTGTGTTTGCATTCCTCTGTTTTATGTAACTTCCCTATTTTCTTCTGTATAAATTGTCTGATGCTCGATTTGACAAATTACACTCAGATATTACATGCTCTCTCCAGTCAGTCTGTTTGTCATTCCCCGAATCCTTGCTCACCTGCAACTGAACCGGAGTTTTGCCCATAGATCAGGGACCCAAGTGAGGTCCGTCTGTGGCACTATTTCAAACTATAGTTTTTGCACAAGATTTTGTGCCTGTGAAGCTTTCCAAGGCTTGCATCATTGTTTATCCTTTTCCACAATTTTCACTGGGATCTGTTGAAGAGTGTGGAGGTTTGCTTGTTTTCCAAATCCAAATTTTGTGTTTCTGTATTTCATCTGACTCCTGGTTACTATTCATTGCTATCATATGACTTTTTATGTCTTCCAAATTTTTATAAAGTCCTGCTTCAGATTCATAGAGATACTGGAGAATGATTAGTGGCTCAGGGATATCATCTTCACTCTACTGACATTTGACAAAAACAGAGTCTTCCAGTAAAAAATATCACTTAAGATATCATATTATATTTTGTTGCTATTTTTTCAACAAAAATCTCTATACTGTGAATGACAATCTCACTTCACTTGCTTGAGATGATCTTGATAGTGTTTAAGAATATTAGTCAAATTTTATTCAGTATTCACTTTAATTAAAAATTATTTGATGTTTCTAATGATTAAATTCAATTATGGATATATCAGGAAGATCAGTAAGTATCATTTTTCTCACATATGTGTTTTCAGTGTGATAGAACATAATAGATAATTTTCATTATGTAATGGTTATATTATATATTCTGTATTTTTCTGGAGAAAATGTATAAGAAGCAGCTAAGAGGTATAGCTGTACTTCAAAAAGAAAGGCTATACATGTATACATATATGTAAACATATATACACATATTTTATAAATGCATATAAATATATAATATATTTAGAGATATATAAACAATAAATATATAGATATGTTTTAAAATTGTTTATAAATAAATGATACAGTTTTTAAAACTGTTCTTTAGTTTTAACATTGGGGGCAACATTTGATCAGTTCTATTTTCCTTTGACATTATCTATTCTTTAGACATTTTTTTTATTTTGTGATTAAACCCAGGGTTTCACAAACACAAGGCAAGTATGATATTTCTGAGCTATTTGGGCTGTCTTTTTTATTATTATTTTCAACATTTTCTCACATTCTAACATAGTAGTATAAATTCTTAGATTTATACTACGTGCTCACAGTCCAAGCCCAGTAGTGTAAACTAAGTTTTTGTGGTCCAAAACATGTCAAACATTTAATTTCACTCTTTTAGAAACTCATATATCTTAGAGGGTTGTTTGAGATATATTAGTTAATATCAAAGTAACAGAGATGAAATCATGGGCTGGCAGTTAGGAACATATTCTGTTCTTGTAGAGGACACATGCTTTATTTTTAGAACATATTGAGGCAGCTCCACAGTCCAATGTTGCTGAACATATAAGCACTAACATTCACATACACATATGTGCGCATAGACACATAACAAAACTCAATCAAAACTTCAATCTACAGGATACTTAGTATTACTGAACTAATAACAGACACAGGAAATTACACAAAAAAATGTTTCGGCTTTGCCATACATAGTTTTTTTTTTCTTTTTTTCTTTTTTTGTGCTGATAATGTTGTTCCTTCCTGACATTTCATATGCATCACTTTACAGAAAGCATTTGAGAGAAGAGCAAATGATATCTAGAGAAATGCATAAAATGGATAAATGTCTTTGCTATAGAATTTATGAATAGAATTTCATTTTAAAATATCAAATCATCCAGGCCTACATAGACCAACCCTGTCTTAAAAAAGAAGCACAAATTCAGGTATGAAGAAATGTCATAGCAGGAAAGAATACATAGTGCTCTTCCAGAAGACATAAGTTCACTTCATAGAACATTCACTATGTGTCACACAAACATCTTTAAGTCTGCCTTATAAGACATTTTGAGATCTGTTTTGACCTCCTTGGGCAATGGAACTCTCATGAACATTGTTGGCCTTCCTGTTCAGATGTGAAGGTGTGCTGGGACTCACAAGCCCAGGAATTACACAGCTCTGAGGGGAGGGGTATCCAAGTGGAAGAACATTGTGAGAAGCGCAAGTCCAGGCAGCACACAGCTCTGAGGTAGAATAGTGTCCAAATGGAAGGCCATACTGAGACAAGATAGCCCACAATCCATTCGGACATGCTTCTTCATCAGAGGCATTGCAACTCCTAGGGGAGTGTGACGGTTTGTATATGCTTGGGTCAGAGAGTGGTATTATTAAAAGGTGGAACCTCGTTGAAGTAGGTGTGTCACAGTGGGTATGACCTTTAATACCTTAGTCTTAGCTGCCTGGAAGTCAGTCTTCCATTAGCTGCCTTCAGATGAAGATGTTGAACTCTCATCTCTGCCTTCACGATGCATGCCTGGATGCTGCCATGTTCCTGCCTTGGCAATAATGGGCTGAACTTCTGAACTTGTAAGCCACCCTCAGTTAAATATTGTCTTTATAAGAGTTGCCTTGGTAGTTGTGTCTCTTCACAGCAATAAAACCCTCACTAACATAGGGAGGATATATATCTGTAGGTAAGATGAGGAGCTCAGGAACCTCAGCCCTGTTCTTTCTTCCTGGGAAGGGCTTTGGTGCTGGAGCTCCCCAGGAAGGGACAAGACTACTTTCTTTCCTTGAGAGTTTAAAATTTTATGAACTATACAAGGTTTACAAAGTACATAAAACTTACAAAGGGAGTGCAGAGAAAGTCTTTCCTGCCACATGACTGGAATGAATAGCCAACATTCCCTTTTTGTTTAGTACTGATGAATAATCAGGGCTGGAAAAATAGGGAGATTTCATCACTAGACTACTTCCTGCTGAATGTGGGTTGAGAGGTCACATGCTCAATGTTCATCTCTTCTACTGCTGTGTGGGTTTGAGGTCTACGGATTAAGATTTATCTTCACTGTTAGGGTATAACCCACAGTTGCAGGCCTCTGACTTCAATTGTAAGGGGCATTAATCCTGTAAGAACAACTGGTAAAAGTCTTGTTAGAAATCTCTTGAATCTGATGTTGAAGGAATCTAGATAAGAGGTTTGTGAGGCAGGTTAAGATTAGTAGGAATAGAAGAGGGTGGTCAGGAAGGATAATAACCAATTCCTTATTAGAGTATTAATAATAGAGTGGCCAGACAGATCAAGCTGTTTAGGGATCAAGCTGTTTTCTACATTTTCAGAGATCTATCTGGAGTTATTGGATCTTATCTTCTATGGTGCCTGTTGTTATAAAATCTAAACTTCACCAATTTTGTAGCATTGGAATGGTCAGTGTAACTCTTTGGCCCTGGAAAATAAGGATATTCTGTGTCATTCATTGGAGGTCCTGAATAAACTGAGAAGAAAAACCTATAGTAAATAACTGGAGACAGTCCTGCCATTCCAGTAGCAATGCCAACAGCTACACCCAGTATTTCAAGAAAAGGCAGGAACTGAAATGTGTCCTTTTATGCCTTGTTGCACTACACCCTATGATGGGAATTGGCATAGGTTCTTCAATATGTACCACCTCTAGCTTTGAAAAAAGGAGCACCATGATACAAGTCCCACACAACTGAGTGGGTAGGCAGAGGTAGACTTCAGTGCCACAAAAAAAAAAAAGAAAAGAAAATAATGGAGACATTATGAATACTTGGGGCACAAGGATTAAGGCATTATTGCCATCTGCAGGATCTAGTGTGCTCACAAAATATGTCATTGAGGAGTTAAAGCAGACTGTAAACCAGAGAGAGAGAGAGAGAGAGGGAGGGAGAGAGAGAGAGAGAGAAAAAAAAGGACTTAGTTACTTGGCTCTTTTCTCTCTGGCTCAAAGGACCCTTTCTGACCAGGAAAGAG
>NC_034613.1:102675497-102679857 GCF_900095145.1 Mus pahari | reverse complement strand
AGAGAGAGAGAGAGAGAGAGAGAGAGAGAGAGAGAGAGATGGTTTGTTGTAATGTTTAACTTAGAAAATTAATGAGCAGGGAGATAAAAGAGTCTAATAAGCCATAAGCCAATTGGCAAGACCACAAATGGTGGGTTTGAATTTGACCTAACATTCACCAAAACAGTAAGGCAGAGCATTATTATATAACTGACATGTGGAGTTTCATTCTGAGATCAGTATTGTCTGGGGTGTGGGATAATTTAGGGATATAAGGACCTTTGAGGAACATTAGGCCACTTCCTTTACTGTGTCTGTACTTAGCGGTTGAGAGAATTGCGTGCATAAACTATACTTTGATCACACCTAATGAGTGGCTGTGATGAATGCTATAGGAGAGTTTACCAGTGATTCCTGTCTCCTACTTGTTGTGTCATGGGTCTTCAATAAAAGGTAGTATGCTTTACTGAATATGCATCATCACTTACAGAACCAATAAGGAGAGCCTCCATAAGTCTCATTGTCAATGTCAAAAGTAATTGCTAGTTTGATCAGAGAGAAAACATAGGAGACAAGTATTTTAGAAATTAACTTAGGTTTTATAGTGATCATTGAAATATTTTGGCAATCTGATGGTGAACAGTCTCCAAACCCCTTCACAGGCACAGTCTAGTTGGACAAGTGACTATAGATTTCCTGAAACTCAAATATTCATGTGTAGTACTCGTTACTGATGGGAGTGAGGAAAAGAGATTGGAAGAAGATGTAGGCATAATCTAGTAGGATTGGGCTCAGGTCTGAACAGGTTATGAGGCTCATTCTTCTGAACTCAAAGACAAGCTGCAAGACTTGTTACTTTCTGAAATTTAAGAGAGAAAAGTCATGTTGGTTGAAATGTTAAAAGAAAGATTACTTTGAGATAATTGCTTGAGATTAAAATGGTGAATCCAGGGAGGGAAGCCACCAAGTTAAGCTTCAGATTGAGTAATAAGGATGACCCTGAAGGGGGCCTGTCCATTTAGGAGGAAGAAGAGTAGAATTGGGACCACGAGGAAAGAAGGCAACAGTGATAACTGAATCCCAATGTTGGTTGAGACTAGAGATAAAATCTGTGACCATTACAGAGGCTTGAAACACTTTTATGACAGCAGATCAGAGGAGGGAATTTGCTGAGGGAGATCTCTAGGCAGGAGCCTGGCCACATTCCTACCTTGAGCATTTCCAAAGTTTATAAAGTATAAAAAGTTTGCAAAGTATGCAAATTTTACAAAGGTTATCCATGGAAGAGAAATTCTTCCAATCCATTTTAGTGACTTAAATGGACAATATGCGTAGCAACATGGTAATAGACCCACACATTTTCAAATAACTGAAATGAAGATAAATCTTAAAAAAATAGAAACCAAGGCAGACCTTAAACACTATCTGCATCAAGTTCCATAATACCCAGAGGAAGCTCAACTCCCAGGAGCTCTAACAAATACTCACTTATAGGTTCTATAATATACCCAGGATCATAGGTGCTCTAAACACCCTGGATCATAGGATCACAGGATTTCAGGAACTTGATCACACTAGGATTTCAGGATCACAACGGCAGCTTGACTCCCTGGAGCTTTGACATACCCAAGATCCCAAAATCACAAGAACCGAGAATCACAGAATCATAGAGACAGCTAAACTCTGAAGAATTCAGGCATGACTAGGATCACACGAAAGACAGGCTCTAGTCAGAGACAACAAGGGCAGGTGGCACTAGAGATAACCAGATGGCAAGGCAAAAGTGGAAGAATAAAAACAAAAGAAACCAAGTTTACTTGGCATCATCAGAACATGGTTCTCCCACAATAGCAAGTCCTGGATACCCCACTAGACAAAAGCAAGATTCATAACAAAAACCACTTCTCATGGTGATGATAGAGGACTTTAAGAAGGACATAAATTAACTCCCTTAAAAAAGTACAGGAGACCAGAGGCAAACAGGGAGAAGCCCGTAAAGAGGAAACATAAAAATCCCTTAAAGAATTACAGGAATACACAAGTAAACAGGTGAAATAATTTAATAAAACCATCCAGGATATATAAGTAGAAATATAAACAGTAATGAAATCACAAAGGGAAACAACCCTGAGACAGAAAACATAGGAAAGTGATCAGGAGTCATAGATGCAAGCATCACCAACAGAATACAAGACATAGAAGAGAGAATCTCAGGGGCAGAAGATATCATAGACAGCATTGACACAATAGTCAAAGAAAATGCAAAATGCAAAAAGCTCTTAACTCAAAACATCTAGGAAATCCAGGACACAATGAGAAGGCCAAAGGATGATAGGTATAGAAGAGCCATAGATTCCCAAATTAGAGGTCCAGTAAATATCTTCAACAAAATTATAGAAGAAAACTACTCTAACAACAATAACAAAAACAAAAAGAAACCAAAAACAAACAAAAATAAAACAAAACAGATGCTCATGAACATACAAACATACAGGAAGTCTTCAGAACTCCAAACAGACTGGACCAGAAAAGAAATTACTCCTGTCTTATACTAATCAAAACACCAAATATACAAAACAAACAAAGAATATTAAAAGCAGTAAGGGGAAACGGTCAAGTAACTTAAAGGCAGACTTATCAGAATTATACCAGACTTCTCACCAGAGTCTACCAAAGCAAGACTATCCTGAGCATATAGACACTAAGAGAACATAAATGCCAACCTAGGCTACAATACCTAGCAAAACTTTCAATTAACATGGATGGAGAAACCAAGATGTTCCATGACAAAACCAATGTTACACAATATCTTTCCAGAAATCAAGCCTTACAAAGGTTTCCTAGATGGAAACCTGCAACACAAGGAGGGTAACTATGCCCTTTTATAAAAAGCAATTAACTATTTTTCTTCCAACAAACCCAAAAGAAGATAGCCACACAGTCATAATTCCACCTCTATTAACAAAAATAACAGGAAGCAGCAATCATGTTTCCAAAACATCTCTTACAATCAATGCACTCAATTCCCAAGAAGAAAGAAAGAAAGAAAGAAAGAAAGAAAGAAAGAAAGAAAGAAAGAAAGAAAGAAAGAAAGAAAGAAAGAAAGAACATAGACTAACAGACTGGATAAACTGGACCTAGCGTTTTTCTGCATTTAGGAAATTCTCCTCAGTGAAAAAGACAGATATTACCTCAGAGTAAAAGGCTTGGAAATTTTTTCTAAGCAAACTTTCCCAAGAAATAAGATGGAATAGCCATTCTGATATCAAATAAAATCGATTTTCAACCAGAAGTTATCAAAAAAAAAAAAGATATGGAAGAACACTTTATACTCGTTAAAGGAATAATTTTCCAAGATGAACTCTCAATATTGAACATCTACAATCCAAATGCAAGGGCACCCACATTCCTAAAAGAAACTTTACTAAAGCCCAAAGCACATATTGCATCATACATAATAACAGTAGCAGACTTCAACACCCCACTATTAACAATGCACAGATCATGGAAACAGAAACTAAACAGAGACACGGTGAAACTAACAAAAGTTATGAACCAAATGGATTAAACAGATATCTTTAGAATATTTCATCCTAAAATAGCACCTTCTTAGCACCTCATGTACCTTCTCTAAAATTGGCCATATTACTAGTCACAGAACAGGCCTCAGGAGATACAAGAAGAATGAAATAATCCCATGCATCCTATCAGATCACCACAGACTGATGGTCTTCAATAACAACAAAAACTACAGAAAGCCAACATACACATGGAAACTGAAAAATGCTCTACTCAATGATAACTTGGTCATGGAAGAAATAAAAAAATAATAAATTAAAGACATTTTAGACTTTAATGAAAATGAAGGCATATCATACCAAAATGATGGGACACAATGAAAGCAGTGCTAATAGGAAAACTTATATCACCAAGTGTCTTCACAAAGAAACTGGAGAGAGCATATGCTAGCAGCTTGACAGCATACCATGAAAGCTCTAGAACAAAAAGAAACATTGCCAAGAAGAATTACACAAAGAATCCACAAAACCAAAAAAATGGTTCTTTTGAAAAAATCAGCAAATAAGAAAATTCCTAGCCATACTCCCCACATGGCAGAGAGACAGTATTCAAAACAATAAAATCAGAAAAGAAAAAGAAGACATAACAATGGAAACAGGAAATTAAAAATATCATGAGATATTACTACAAAAACCTATACTCAACAAAAATAGAAAATCTGGATTAAATGGACAATTTCCTAGACAGATACCAGGTACCAAAATTAAATCAGGATCTAATAAACCATATAAAGAGTGCAGTAACCCATAAAGAAATATCAGAAGTCTTTAACGATATCCCAACCAAAAAAAAAAAAAAAAAA
>NC_034613.1:102672173-102675105 GCF_900095145.1 Mus pahari | reverse complement strand
CAATATACAGCAAACCACTAGCCAACATCAAAACTAAATGGAGAGAAACTTGAAGCAATTCCTCTAAAATCAGAGACTAGATAAGGCTGCCCACTCTCTCTTTAACTCTTCAATATAGTACTCAAAATCCTAGCCAAAGCAATTAGACAACAAATGGAGTTCAAAGGGATACAAATTGGAAAAGAAGAAGGCGACCTATCACTATTTCCATATGATATGATAATATAAATAAGTGACCTCAAAAATTCCACCAGAGAAATAGTAAAGCTGATAAACAACTTCAGCAAAGTAGCTGGGTATAATAATAACTCAAACAAGTCAGTTCCCTTCCTCTATTCAAAGGATAGACAGGCTGAGAAATAAATTAGGGAAATTATACCCTTCTCAATAGTTAAAGTAATATAAAATACCTTGGTGTGACTATAACCAAGCAAGTGAAAGATGGGTATGAGAACAACTTCAAGTCTCTGAAGAAAAAAATAAAAGAAAATCTCAAAAGATGGAAAGATCTCCCATGCTCATGGATTGGCAGGATTAATATAGTAAAAATGGCTCTCCTGCCAAAAGTAATCTACAGATTCATTGCAATCCCCATCAAAATTTCAACTCCATTCTTCAAAGAGTTAGAAAGAACAATTTGCAAATTCTTTTGGAATAAAAAAAAGACCCATGATACTGACCCCTGACTTCAAGCTGTACTACATACAGAGCAATAGTCATAAAACATGTTTGGTAGTTATACAGAGACAGGCAGGATGATCAATAGAATAGAATTGGAGACCTAGAAATAAACTGACACACCTATGATCACTTGATCTTTGAAAAAGGAGCTAAAACCATACAGTGGAAAAAAGACAGAATTTTCAACAAATGTTGCTGGTTCAACTGGAGGATGCCATGTATAAGACTGCAAATTTATCCATTTTTATCTTCTTGTACAAAGGTTGGGTTCAAGTGGATCAAGAACCTCCAAATAAAACTAGATACACTGATTCTAATAGAAGAGAAATTAGGGAAAATCCTCCAACACATGGGCTCATGGAAATTTTTCCTGAGCAGAACGCTTATGGCTTATGCTCTAAGTACAAGAATTGACAAATAAGACGCAATAAAATTACAAAGCTTCTGTAAGGAAAAGGACACTGTCAACAGGACAAAATGGCAACCAACAGATTGGGAAAATAACTTTACTAAACCTACATCTGACAGAGTGCTAATATCCAATATTTACAAAGAACTCAAGAAATTAGACTCCAGAAGAACAAATAACCCTATTAAAAATGGCATACAAAAGAATTGAAGTATCTACACTTTGGTCATCCTTTCTCTTGAGTTTCATGGTTGCTGACAGGACCCTGATACAGCTGTCTTCTGTGAGGCTATGCAGAAGTGGATACTCACAGTTATGTATTGGATGGAACACAGGGTCCCCAATGAAGGAGCTAGAGAAAGTACCCAAGAAGCTGAAATGGTCTGCAGCCCTATAGGAGGAAAAACAATATGAACTAACGAGTAACCCCAGAGCTCTTGTCTTTATAGCGGTATATGTAGCAGATGATGTAGCAAAGAATTTTCAACTGAGGAATACTGAATCGCTAAGAATCACCTAAAGAAGTATTCAACATCCTTACTCACCAGGGAAATGCAAATCAAAATAACCATGAGATTCCACCTCATACCAGCCAGAATGGCTAAGATAAAAAACTCAGTTGACAGCAGATGCTGGTTAGGATGTGGAAAAAGAGGAACCCTCCTCTATTGCTGGTAGGATTGCAAGGTGGTACAACCAATGTGAAAATCAGTCCTGTGGTTCCTCAGAAAATTGGAACACAGTTATACCACTCCTGGGCATATACCCAGAAGATGTTCCAACATGTAATAAGGACACATGCTCCACTATGTTCATAGCAACCATATTTATAACAGTTATATCATGGAAACAACCCAGATGTCCCTCAACTGATGAATGGATATAGAAAATGTTGTACATTTACACAATTGAGTACTACTCAGCTATTAAAAAACAACTTCATGAAATTTGGACTCAAATGAATGGAACTTGAAAATATCATCCTGAGTGAAGTAACTCAGTCCCACATTGCACACATTATATACACTCACTGATAAGTGGATATTAGCTGGATATTAGCCCCAAATCTCAGAATACCAAAGCTGCAATTCACAGATCACATGAAGCTCAAGAAGAAGGAAGACCAAAGTGTATGTCCTTCAGTCCTTCTCAGATGGGGAACAAAATATTCAAGGAAGGAAATAAGGATACAAATTGTGGAGCAGAGACTGAAGGAAAGGCCATTCTGAGATTGCCCCACCTGGGGATCCATCCCATGTATATCCAAATGGAGACCCTATTGTGGATGCCAAGAAGTTCATGCTGACAGAGCATGATATAACTGCCTCCCCTGAGAGGCTCTGCCAGAGCCTGACAAATACAGAGGTAGATGGTCACAGCCAATCATTGGACTGAGCATGAAGTCTACAATTGAGGAGTTAGAAAAAGAACTGAAGGAGATGAAGTGGTTTGCAACCCCATGGGAAGAAGTACAATATCAATCAACCCGACCCCCCCAGAGCTCCTATGGGCTGAGCCACCAACCCAGGAGTATACATGTAGGAAACATCGTTCCAGCAGCATATGAAGCAGAGGATAGCCTTGTTGGTCATCAATGGGAATTTAGCCTATGGTCCTATGAAGGCTTTGTGCCCCAATGTAGGGGAATGCCAAGGCAGGGAGGCAGGAGTGTGTGGGTTGTTGGTTGGGGGAACCCCCTCATGGAGAGAGGGGTTGGGGGATGGGATAGCATGTTTCTGGTGGGGAAACTGTGAAAGGGGATAATATTTGAAATATAAAGAAAATATCCAATAAAAAAGTAAAAATAATATAGAAACCAACTAATATATATATATATATATA
>NC_034613.1:102626562-102671308 GCF_900095145.1 Mus pahari | reverse complement strand
AGCTAACATGTCTATAAATTAAAATGTGTGTGTGTGTGTGTGTGTGTGTGTGTGTGTGTGTGTGTGTGTGTGTGTGCATAAATGTGATATATCCACTATCTACAAAAAATAGTTATTTATTTCTGGCTGTGCACTAATTAACTGTCCATATAACATTACACTTCTGATAATCTGCATATTTGATATTCAAACTTAATAACTAACAGAGCATTTTGAATTTTTTTAAGCATAGAACACTGTGAGATGTAAATAGCAATTTTAGGTAAATTGCTAAAACAAATAATCTTAGGATAGCTTTTAATTTTCAGAATCTGTTTCCTCCATGAAGTTGCTTGTCATCACTTCATATTTTTAACTTACAAATCAAGCCTCAGTGAAATTATCTCGCTTTCCATATTTTCGATAAATTTTAAGTGATGTATTAAAGTGCTACATAAATTTGTGATTTTTAGTACTTATTGAGGCATTTTCTATGTAAGATAATGAGCATAGCTAAAATTAGAAAAATGAGCGGTCCTAGATTCAGTTCAGTGTATTTTAAAACATTATATTTTACAATGCATATCCATATAAGGATTTAAAATGGAATAAATACTTATAGGACAACAGATAACTTTAAATATATTTAACTTTTAATTATCATAGCTAATTATACTCTGGGTTTTCTTGTTTATTTTTTTGTATCAGATGCATACAAAAATATTTTGTTGCAGATGTGGTCAAACTGTATTTTAAATATGAGTGTTGGTACTCACAGACTCTTGTTCTTTTTTTCAATTTTGATTAGATATTTTCTTCATTTAAATTTCAAATGCTATCACGAAAGTCCCCTATACCCTCACCCCGCCCAGCTCCCCGACCTACACACTCCCACTTCTTGGCATTCCCCTGAACTGGGGCATATAAAGTTTGCAAGACCAAGGGGTCTCTCTTCCCAATGATGTCCAACTAGGCCATCTTCTGCTACATATGCAGCTAGAGACATGAGCTCTGGGGGTACTGGTTAGTTCATATTGTTGTTCCATCTATAGGGTTGCAGAGCACTTCAGCTCCTTGGGTACTTTCTCTAGCTCCTCCATTGGTGGCCTTGTGTTCCATCTAATAGATGACTGTGAGCATTCACTTCTGTATTTGCCAGGCACTGGTATAACCTTAGAGGAGACAGCTATATCAGGGTCCTGTCAGCAAAATCTTGCTGGCATGTGCAATAGTGTCTGCATTTGGTGGCTTATTATGGGATGGATCCTCGGGTGGGGTAGTCTCTGGATGGTCCATGCTTTCTTCTTAGCTCAAAACTTTGTCACTATAACTCCTTCCATGGTATTTTCTTCCCTATTCTAAGGAGAAATGAAGTATCCATGGGTTGGTCTTCCTTCTTCTTTATTTTCTTGTGTTTTGCAAATTGCATCTTGGGTGTTCTAAGTTTCTGGGCTAATATCCACTTATCAGTGAGAGCATATCAATTGACTTCTTTTGTGACTGGGTTACCTCATTCAGGATGATATCCTCCAGATATATCCATTTGCCCAAGAATTTCATAAATTCATTGTTTTTAATAGCTAAGTAGTATAACATTGTGTAAATGTACCACATTTTCTGTATCCATTCTTCTGTTGAAGGGCTTCTGGGTTCTTTCCAGCTTCGGGCTATTATAAATAAGGCTGCTGTGAACATAGTGGAGCATGCATGTGTCCTTATTACCAGTTGGAACATCTTCTGGAGAAATGTTGCTGGATCTTCTGGTATTACTATGTCCAAGTTTTCTGAGGAACCACCAGACTGATTTTCAGAGTGGTTGTACAAGATCTCAATTCCATTAGCAATGGAGGAGTGTTCCTCTTTCTCCACATCCTGGCCAGCATTTGCTGTCACCTGAATTTTTGATCTTAGCCATTCTGACTTGTGTGAATTGGAATCTCAGGGTTGTATTGATTTGCATTTCCCTGATGATTAAGCATGTTGAACATTTTTCCAATTCTTTCTCAACCCTTAGTTATTCCTCACTTGAGAATTCTTTGTTTAGCTCTGTACCCCATATTTTAATGGGGTTATTTGAATTTTTGGAGTTCAGCTTCTTGAGCTCTTTGTATATATCGGATATTAGTCCCCTATCAGATTTAGGATTGGTAAAAATCCTTTCCCAATCTGTTGGTGGCCTTTTTGTCTTATTGACAGTATCATTTGCCTTACAGAAGCTTTGCAATTTTATGAGGTCCCATTTGTTTATTCTTGATCTTACAGCACAAGCCATTGCTATTCTATTCAGCAATTTTTCCCCTGTGCCCATATCTTTAGGCTTATCCCTACTTTCTGCTCTATAAATTTAAGTGTCTCTGGTTTTATGTGGAGGTTTTGATCCACTTAGTCTTGAACTTTGTACAAGTAGATAAGAATGGATCAATTTGCCTTCTTCTACATAATAACTGCCAGTTGTGCCAGCACCATTTGTTGAAAATGCTGTCATGCTAAACCGGTAGTAGTCCTTAAAGAAGAAACAGACTCTTGTTCTTAACATTTACCAGAGAAGTTGAATATTGAAAAGTCAATAGGGAAACGGTTATTTCAGCAACTGATATAAGGTCAAAATAGTACTAATAAATGCATATAGAGTCCTCTGTTCAAAAGGTAATATCTATAATAGCCTCTCCAAGAGTTAGAACAACAGCAAGACTCAGAGATAACTCTGTTCCAAATACTTCCCCTCCTGTAAATACTCTGATCTCTAGTTATTTCCTCCTTAGAACCCTAAATAACTCTTCTTTTCTGTAGCTTTCACTTTCCCAAAGTCATCACGATTAATAAAATTAACATTAATATTTTCTGAAAACCTACTGCTGATGAGCACCCTAACCTCTGAGACAAGTTTTATCTCTTTTCTCTGATGAGAACCAAATTCAATTGTCTACTGTGGAAACAAAACAAAACAGAACAAAAACAAAAACAAAAACAAAACAAACACTTGGCCCTGCAATAAATCTGCTGCTTGCCCTTTTTTCTTTTTTTCCCTTCATACACCAAGTCCCTGTGGGAATCTTACAAAAGTGAGTGTGGAAAGAGTATAAGACGTTCCAATAAAGTCAGCCAAAATGTACAATAGTTGTGCTATATCTTACAGCTTTTAATGGGACTGAAGGCCTTCTCAGTAGGGAAGAATTTATGCTTACTGATGTAAAACTAGTCTATAGCTAGAAGGGTAATAGACCCTAGACAAGAACCTATAACTGCCATTTTTCTAAATCAATATACTTTCAACAGTATTCTAAATATCAATCATTGTACCTAGATATAATTGTAGCTATCAACCCTCATCAAAGAAGGTGCTTTTATTGCAGAAATCCACATCTGGTAAAATCACAGAGAATTAGAGTCTAGCATGCCCAACTCTAGTTTACATGCCTACAATGCATCCAACACATCTAGTGCTGAAGAAAAAAATCAGAGAAGGAGGTGTGGTGAAAACGTAAGAGCCAGAGGATCAGGATGCTTGTTTGTAAAGCAGTAATCTAGACATGATAGGGATATTATATCCAAGAAATATCAACAGTAGTTTTGCCTAAAGAAGGCCTGCATTTTCACCACATATGTAAATAAGCCAACATAGATACTGAAAATTACAAGACATCATTCAGTGAAAAGATATACAAGTATGTGTTTGTGTGTGTGTGTGTGTGTGTGTGTGTGTGTGTGTGTATAATAACAATGCAAAGAAATCTTAAATTTGAAGAGCAGCAAGGATATATATATATATATATATATATATATATATATGCATGGTCTAGAGAAGGAATGGAAAAGAGAAATGATATATAATTACATCATAATCTAGGAAAATAAAAGAAATTATATGTAATAAATATAACCATATATAATATATGTAATAAATTTTAAATACTATCAAAGTATAAAAACAAACAATGTAAAAGAAAATCATAAGGATTAATGAACAAAAGAATTGAAGCTGCTTGTTTCTGTATCCTCCAAAAATGGACTCTAGTCAAATGCATTTAGCAGGCATAAGAAAGTGAGATGGGCTGTTGGTTGAAATGTGGGAATCTTTATTTTTAAAATATCTTGTTTGTTTGTTTTATGCTCCACATTTAATTACCCTCCTTGTCTACCTTCTTACTATTCCACATCCCATACCTACTCCTTATCCCCCTGTCTCCACAACAATGTCCACACCAACTATCCCCTTTCTAACAAGACTCTAAACTCCCTAGGGCCTCCAGTTTCTTCAGGATTAAGTTCATCATCTCTGACTAAACACAGACCTGGCAGTCCTTTGTTCTATATGTGTTGGAGGCCTCATATCAGCTGGTGTATGCTTCCTGGTTGGCTGTCCAGTGTTAGATCTTGAGGCTCCAATTTAATTGAGATTGCTGGTCCTCCTACAGGATCACAATCTTCCTAAGCTTCTTCCAGCCTTTCCCTAATTCAACCACAAGGGACAGCAGATTCTGCCCATTGTTTGGATTCAAATATCTGCATCTAACTCTTTCAGCTGCATGTTGGGTCTTCTGAAGGGTAGTCATGATAGGACCATTTTTGTGAGATCCCCATAGCCTCAGTAATAGTATCAGGCTTTTGGGACTCCTCTTCAGCTGGATCCCACTTTGGGCCTGTCTCTGGGACTTCTTTTTCTCAAGCTCCTCTCCATTTCCAACCCTGTAGTTCTTTCAGACAGGAACAATTATGGGTCAGAATTTTGACTGTGGGAAGACAACCCACTCCCTAACTTGATGCCCTGTCTTCCTGCTGGAGGTGGGCGCACTCTACTCTCTGGCATTTCATATAATGTCCCTCCTTTTGAGTCCTGAGAGTCTCTCCCCTCCAAGTTCTCTGGTGCATTTTGAAGGGTTTCCCCAATGTTCTACCTCCCAAGATTGCCTGTTTCCATTCTTTCTGCTGGACCTCAGGGATTCAGTCCTTTTCACTCAGATAAAACCAGATAAGTTTCCCCTCTTTCCCCCAAACACCATCCACTTTCCCTCCCAGATCCCTCCCTCTCTCCCCACTTGTGATTGCTTTCTTCTCCCTCCCAAGTGGAACTGAGGAGTCCTCACTTGGGTCCTTCATACTGTTGAACTTTTTGAGTTCTGTGGACTCTATTTATTTTGTTGTTGTTCTTTTGTTTTTTTTAGCTAATAGCCACTTATTATTGAGTACATACCATCAATGTCATTTTGGGTCAGAGTTACCTCACTCAGGATGGTATTTTCTAGTTCCATCCATTTGCCTGCAAATCTCATGATGTCCTCATTCTTAATAGTTGAGTAGTACTCCATTCTGAAAATGAACCACATTTTCTGTATCCATTCTTCTGTAGTGGGACATCTGGGTAGTCTCCAGCTTCTGGCTATCAAAAACAAGGGTGCTATGAACAGAGTGGAATATGTGCCCCTGTGGCATTTTGGGGCATCTTTGCGGTATATTCCTAAAAGTGGTATTTCTGGGTCTTCAGATAGATCTATTTCTAATTTTCTGAATGACATCCAGATTGATTTTCAGAATGGTTGTACCAGTTGGCAATCCCACCAGCAATGGAGGAGTATTTCTCTTTCTTCACATCCTCTTAAACATGTTTTGTCACCTTAGGTTTTGTTATTAGCCATTTTGACTGGTGTAATATGGAATTTCAGGATTGTTTTGATTTGCATTTCTCCAATCACTAAGAACATTGAACATTTTTAGGGGCTTTTCAGCTATTCAATAATCCTCTCCTGTGAATTATCACTTTATTTCTATACCCCCTGTTTTAATTTGTGGGGGCGAATTTTGGTGACTAGCTTCTTGAGTTCTTTATATATTTTAGATTTTAGGTCTCTATCTGATGTGTGGTTAGTGAAGATTTTTTTCCCAATCTGTAGGATGCCCATTTGTCTCATTGACTATGTCCTTTGCGATATGGAAGCTTTTCAGTTTCATGAGGTCCCATTTATCAACTCTTGATCTTAGATCTTGAGCCATTGAAGTTCTATTTAGGAAATTTCCCCCTTTGCCAATGAGTTCAAGGCTCTTTCCCATTTTCTATGCTGTTAGATTCAGAGTATCTGGTTTTATGTTGAGTTCCATAATGCACTAGAACTTGAGTTTTATGCAAAGTGACAAATATGGGTATATTTTCACTTTTCTCCATATATACAGCTAGTTAGACCAGCACGATTTATTGAAGATGCATTCTTATTTCCATTCTCTATTTTCGGATTCTCTGTCAAAATGCCTTTAAGTGTGTGGTTTATTTCTGGGTCTTAAATTCTATTCCATCAATCAACATGTCTGTCTCTGTATCAATACCATTCAGTTTTTATCACTGTGGCTCTGTAGTAAAGCTTGATGTCAGGGATGATGATTTCTGTTTTTTGTTTTGTCTTGTTTTGTTTTTTTGCCTTTCCAGGTGTCTTAGTCAGTGTTTTTATTTGTGTATAAACATCATTACCAGGAAGCCAGTTGGGGAGGAAAGGGTTTATTTAGCTTATACTTCCACACTGCTGTTCATCACCAACGGAAGTCAGGACTGGAACTCAAGCAGGTCAGGAACCAGGAGCTAATACAGAGGCCATGAAAGAATATTACTTACTGGCTTGCTTCCCCTGGCTTGCTCAGCTTGCTTTTCTTATAGAACCCAAGGCTACCATCCCAGAGATGGTACCACCAAAAGAAGCCCTTCCCCCTTGATCACTAAATGAAAAAATGCCCCACAGCTGGACCTCATATAGGTACTTTCTGAACTGATGTTCCTTTCTCTGTGATAACACCAGCCTGTGTCAAGTTGAAACACAAAACAAGCCAGTACACCAGATGAATTTGAAATTGCTCTTTCCATGCCTTTGAAGAATTGTGTTGGGATTTTGGTTGGGATTGAATTGAATCTGTAGATTGACTTTGGTAGAGTGGCCATATTTACTATACTAATTCTGTCAATCTATGAGCATGGGAGATCTCTCCATTTTCTGAGATCTTCTTTGATTTCTTTCTTCAGAGTCTTGAAGTTATTGTCATATAAGAATTTCACTTGTTTGGTTAGAGTTACCACAAGATATTTTATATAATTTGTGGCTACTGTGAAGGGAATTTTTCCCTAATTTCTTTCTTAGACTGTTTATCATTTTTATAAAGGAACTCTGCTGATTTATTTGAGTTAATTCTATATCTGGCTACTTTTCTGAAATTGTTTTTCAGCTGGAGAATTTCTTTGATAGAATTTTGGGGATTGCTCATTTATACTATCATATCATCAGCAAATAGTGATACCTTGAATTTTTCTTTACCAATTTATATCCCCTTGACCTCTTTTTGTTGTTTTATTTTTCTGGCTCGAATTTTGAGTTCCATACTGAATAGATAAGTGGATAGTGGGCATCCTTGTCTTGTGCCTGATTTTAGTGTAATTGTTTATTGTAATCAAGTACCTCTTGATTTAACTTGATATTGGCTGTTAGTTTGTTGTATATTGCTTTTATTATATTTAGTTATGGGCTTTGAATTCCTGATCTCTCCAGCACTTTTAACTTAAAGAAGTATTGTATTTTGTCAAATGGTTTTTCAGCATCTAATGAAATGATCATGTGATTTCTTTCATTAAGTTTGTTTACATAGTGGATTAAGTTAATGAATTTTTGTATATTGAACTAACCTTGTATCCCTGGTATGAATGAATGATTGTTTTTTTTTAATGTGTTCTTGGATTCAGTTTGCTAGTATTTTATTGAGTATTGTTGCATTGATATTCATAAATGAAATTGTTCTGAAGTACTCATTTTTGTTGGGTTTCTTTGGCGTTTATGCATCAGAGTAATTGTGGAATCAGAGAATTAACTAGGTAGTATTTTTTCTGTTTGTATTTTATGGAATACTTAGAGGAATATTGGTATCAGGCCTTTGAAAGTCTGGTAGAATTCTGCACTAGATTTATCTGGCCCTGAACTACTTTATTGGTTGGGAGTTTTTAATGGCTTCTTCTGTTTCACTGTGTGATATGGGCCTGTTTAGATAGTTTACCTGATCTTGATTTAACTATGGTATGTGGTATCTGTCCAGAAAAATCACTCGTTTCATCTAGATTTTTCAGTTTTGTTGGGTATATGCTTTTCTAGTAGTATTTGATGATTTTTTTGAATTTTCTCAGTTCCTGTTCTTATGTCTCACTTTTCATTTCAGATTTTGTTAATTTTGATACTGCCTCTTAGCCCTTTAGTTAGTTTGGCTAGGGGTTTATCTGTCTTGTAGATTCTCTCAAAGAACCAACTTGTGGCTTTGATTCTTTATATTGTTCTCTTTGTCTTTGGTTGATTTTGGCCCTGAGTTTGACTATTTCCTGCCTTCAATTCCACTTGTGTGTATTTTCTTCTTTTTGTTCTACAGCTCTCAGGTGTTCTGTTAAGTTGATAGTGTAAAATATCTCCAATTTCTTTTCCAGGGCACTTAGTGCTATGAACTTTCCTCTTAGCACTGCTTTTATTGTGACCCATAAGTTGGGGTATGATGTGTCAAGATTTTCAATAAACTCAAGGAAGTCTTTAATTACTTTCTTTATTTCTTCCCTGACCAAGTTATTATTTAATAGGAGAGTTGTTCAGTTTCCACATGTATGTGGACTTTCTCTTGTTTTTGCGGTTATTGAAGAACAGCCTTAGGCCATGGGGAACTGATAGGATGTGTGGGATTATTTCAGTTTTCTTCTATCACTGGAGGGTTGTTTGTGACCAATCATATGGTCAATTTTGGAGAAGATACCATGAGGTGCTGAGAAGAATGTACATCTTTTTCTTTCAGGGTGAAATGTACTGTAGATATCTATTAAATCATTTGGTTCATAACCTCTATTAGTTTCACTGTGCCTCTGTTTAGTTTCTGTTTCAGTAACCTGTCCATTGGTGAGAGTAGAGTGCTGCAGTCTTCCACTATTACAGTATGGACTTTAGTGCATGTTTTAAGCTTTAGTAAAGTTTCTTTTATGAATGTGGGTGCCCTTGAATTTAGGGCATATATGTTCAGAATTAAGAGTTTTTCTTGGTGGATTTTTCTGTTTGATGAATATGACGTGTCCTTCCTCACCACGCTTGCTAACTTTGGGTTGAAATTATATTTTATTGGCTATTAGAATTGCAACTACAGCTTGTTTCCTGGGACAAATTGTTTAGAATAACTTTTTCTATCCTTTTACTCTGATATATTAACTGCATATGTTATTGAGGTGTTTTTCTATTATGCAGTAAAATGCTGGATCTCTTTTGCATATCCAGTCTGTTAGTTTATGGCTTTTTATAGGTGAGTTGAGTCTCATTAATACTGAGAGATGTTAAAGACAGATAACTGTTCATTCTTGATATGTTTGTTTTTATAGGTGGGTTTATATTCTTTTGATTTTCTTCTTTTGTCTTTGTTGTGAGCTGCTTAATATCTTGTCTTTTCCTTGGAGTAGCTACCTTCCTTGTATTGGAGTTTTCCTTCTAAGATCCTCTGTAGGGCAGGATTGGTATATAGATAGTGTTTGAATTTGGTTTTGTCCTGTAATATTTTGGTTGTTCATCTATGCTGATTGAGAGTTTTGCTGTAGCCTGGGCTGGTATTTGTATTCTCTTAGAGTCTGCATGACCTCTAACCAGGCTCTTCTGGCTTTCATAGTCACTGATGAGAAGTCTGGTGTAATTATGATAGTTCTATCTTTGCGTGTTACTGGGTCCTTTTCCCTTGCAGCTTTTAATATTCCTTTTTTTTTCTGTACATTTACTGTTTTTCTGTACATTTAGTGGTGAATGTCCTTGATGCTTTGGGTTAGGATTTTTTTATGTTTTGAATTTTCTCTGACAATTGAGTTAATCTCTTCTACAGTATATTCTACAACTAAGATTCTCTTTATCTCTTGTATTCTGTTGGCAATATTTAAACATCTGTAATTACTAACCTTTTTCCTAGGTTTTCCATCCCCAGGTTTGTTTCCATTTGTGATTTCTTTATTGTTTCTACTTCTACTTTTAGTTCTTGGACTGCTTTATTCAATTATTTCTCCTGTTTGAGTATGTTTTCCTGTATTTCTTTCAGTGAGTTATTTATATCCTCCTTAAAGGACTCTATTATCTTCATGAGATAGGATTTTAGGCAGGCTTCCTGATTTTCAGGTGTGTTGGTATATTCAATGCTTGTGGTGGTGGGAGAAATAAGTTCTGATAATGCCCACATATTATATTGGCTTCTGTTGCTTATGGTCTTGTGCTTTCCTTTCACCACCTGGTAAATGCTGGTGCTTGGTTGTCTGAGTGACTCTGTCTGGACTCTGCCTCTTTTGTGCCTGGGTTGCTTCAGGTCTTCCAGTAAGCCTGAAGACCTGGCTGTAGTGGATAGCCTATAGGGACCTTCCAATTGGGAGCTCTTCAGAGAGGCAGAGAAGCTGTTGATCTGTTGCTCTGGCTGCAGTAGTTCTCCTGGGAGACCTTCAGAATTTTGGGGATTCAGAGGAGCAGTCAAGCTGTTGTCCTGTGTGAAGATGTTCTCCAGGGAGGTTTTCAGACTATGTTTTCTCTTTCCCTGTTTGCAGCAGAACTGGAGGTTTTAAGTATGTGGGGTCAGTTGCCCTGCATGCCTCAGAGCCACTGGGAGGTCTTGAGATTTGGGTTTCAGTTGTCCAGTTTCCCTGTGTACAGAGGAGTTCATGGAATGTCTTCTAGCTGTGGTATCTTCAGGGGAGAAGAAAAGCTAGTTATCAGTTGCTCAGTTTCCTTGTATGCAGATCTCCACGGATTCTCAGGCTGTGATATCAGTTGCCCAAATGCTCTGAGTGCAGCAGATCTACTGGGATAGCTTGGTATATAGAGCATCAGGGGAGCAGACTGGCTAGCAGTCTGTTCCAGCATAAAATACCAGGCAAATAGGGAGTGGTATTCAGGAGCAAGAGGTTTTGGTGGGTGATGGGTCCTGAGTCCATTGGGCTCCTGGTGGCAGCTCTGGGATTTTTTTTTTGGGGGGGGTCTTACCAACTGTTCTGAGTATGAGTTATCCTGTAGGACTCCTCAGGTTATGTTGTCTTCAGGGGAACAGACCAGCTAGCAGTCTACCCCAGCAGAAATGAACAGGCAGAAGGGCAAAACTGGGGATTCTTAAGATTTATTCTGTTACTGAGTTTGTATTGGTCAAGTATACAATGTTTCCCTGTGTTGTATACACATAGGTAATTTTCTTTTTGTTCATACAAGGGCTCTCTGCTTGTTTAAGTTACCTTTACAGTCTGTGAATTGAATAAATTCTCTTCCCATCCAGAAATTCTAAAGATCATACCAAGGGGTGGCTCTTTGTCATAATTATGTCTCCCATGTTCCTCATGAATGTGGATAGAAAACTATTGGTCAGAGCTAAGTACAGGCACAGGACATTTAATTATTTTTAAAGATCTAGAGCAACTATATTCTGAACTTTACATTGCAAATAACGTTTGCACTTTTATTTCTCACTTTGCCGTTTTACATGCTTCTGTTTCAATTTGAAGCATTTCCATTCTATTGGTCTGTCCAGTTTCTATTAATAAATCTTCTAACATACAAATGGGGTTCTATTTTATGTAATTAGTAGGTTTTCTTTTGATGTTTTCAAAATCTTCTCTGTTTCTTAATATTTTAGCAGTTTTATTATGTTTATGAATATCTTATTTATAAATGTTATTTGATCATCTTTCTCATGAAACACTTAAAATAGAAAAGCATTTTAATCTCTTTCATAAATTTGAGAATATTTATGTAATTTACTCATTTTTCTATTGTTTGTTTTGTTTTGATATCGAGTCTTATGTAGCCAAGGCTCCTCTGGATTATCACCATGAAATCTGGGCTGGACATAAACACTCAATCCTAATGTGTACTCTCTTCAGTTCCAGGATTACTGGCATGTAGTTTGGAACCTAGCTGTTAACTTTTCTCTTTTGAAATACACTTTCCTCTTTGATTTTCTTCTCTTACTCTGGGTCTCACAAAATGCATATATTGACACACATCATTATAATAAAGGAGCCCGTTAGCATTTATTTACTTGTGTTCATCACTTTTATTCTTTTGAACTAATTTCAAAGTGAAGACCATTGATTTTTCAGTCTTGCTTTTCTATAAGGTTAATTATGTTGTTAAAATGATCTGCTGCATTTACTTTCATTTTTTCCTTTTGTTGAAATGCATTTTGTACTGGTTGGTTTTGTGTGTCAACTTGACATAGGCTAGATATATCACAGAGAAAGAAACATCCCTTCAGGAAATGCCTCCATGAGATCCAGCTGTAAAGTATTTTCTCTGTTAATAATTAAGGGTAGGAGGTCCCATTGAGGGTGAGGCTATCTGTGGGTTGATAATCTTGGGTGGGTTCCATAATAAAGCAAGCTGAGCAAATCAGGGGAAGTAAGCCAGTAAGTAACATCCTTCCATGGTCTCTGCATCAGCTCTTGCTTCATGACCTGCTTGAGTTCCAGTCCTGAATTCCTTTGGTGATGAAGAGCAATGTGGAAATACAAGCTGAATAACCCCTTTCCTCCCCAACTTGCTTGTTGGAGATGATGTTTGTGCAGGAATAGAAACCCTGACTAAGACAAATCTTTTCTTATACAATGTAATCTAATTATATTCTCTTTCCTCTACTCCCTCCCAATTCCTTTCCACTTACACTTCCCTATGGATAGACTCCATTTTTGTCTCACTATAAAAGATCAGGGCGATCTTGGGCACAATCTCTGCAGAGGGTCCCAAGATCCCAAGAGGACTCTTCACACTGCAGGGACCCTAGCACACCTAGGATCTTGAGATCACCAGTGAGTGGAAAGCAACATCTGTTCCAAAATACACAGAGGGTTTTGTGATAGCAGCAACAGAGTCAAAGGACAAAGGCAGGCTCTAGCACACCCAAAATCTTGGGATCACTGAAACCAGTCTATGCAGGAGAACACATGGACAGAAGAAGCAACAGAGCTTCTTAGAAGGGCCCCATCAGGCCTTCATCCTCAGCCAGAAAACAGAGCTGAGACCAAGACACCAGGGCACCTTCCCTGCCAGAGGAAAGTTGGTCTCCAGGGAGGACTCTGATCCCAGAACTCAGGAGGTGGATCTGAGCTCCAGACTCCTGTGTACTTTACCTGCAAGGGGAGAGCTTGACTGCAGAGAGTGCTCTGACCACTGGGACTCAGGAGAGAGTTGGACTACCAGGACTGCTGACAGAGGCTAACAGAATCACAGGAGAATCAAGCTCCAACAACAGACAGCTTTCACATTAACACCAGAGATTACCAGATGGCGAAAAGAATCTTACTAACAGAAACCAAGAACACTGGGCATCAACAGAACACAGTAGGCCCAATACAGAGAGTCCTAGACACCCCCAACACATCCAAAAAGCAAGGCTAGTATTTAAAATCATATCTCATGATGGTGGTAGAAGATTTTAAGAAGGGCATTAATAACTGAGTTAAAGAAATACAGGAGAACACTGTTAAAGAGGAAGAAGCCCTTAAAGAGGCAGCACAAAAACCCCTCAGGGAATTACAGGAAAACACTGCTAAACAGGTAGAAGTCCTTAAAGAGGAAACACAAAAAATCCCTTAAATTATTACAGGAAAACACAACAAAGAGGTGATGGAATTAAACAAAACCATCCAAGATCTAAAAATTGAAATAGAAACAATGAAGAAAGCCAAAAGGGAGAAAACTCTAGAGATAGAAATCCTAGGAAAGAAATCAGGAAATATAGATGAAAGCATCAGCAGCAAAATACAAGAGATGGAAGAGAGAAACTCAGGTGCAGATGATTCCATACAGAACATGGACACAACAATAAAAGTATATACAAAATGCAAAAAGATCCTATTCCAAAACACCCAGGAAATCTAGGACAAAATGAGAAGACCAAACCTACGGATACTAAGTATAGATGAGAATGAAGATTTTCAACTTAAAGGGCCAGCAAATATCTTCAACAAAATTATAGAAGAAAACTTCCCTAACCTAAAGAAAGAGATGCCCATGAACATACAAGAAGCCTACAGAATTCCAAATAGACTGGACCAGAAAAGAAATTCCTACTGACACATAGTAATCAGAACAGCAAATGCACTAAATAAATATAGAATATTAAAAGCAGTAAGGGAAAACGGTTAAGAAACATATAAAGGCACGCCTTTTAGAATTACACCAGACTTCTCACCAGAGACTATGAAAACCAGAATATCCTGGACAGATGTTATATAGAGCCTAAGAGAACAAAAATGCCAGCTCAGGCTACTATACCCAGCAAAACTCTCAATTAATATAGATGGAGAAACCAAAGTATTCGATGACAAAATAAAACTCACACAATATCTTTCCACGAATCCAGCCCTTTAAAGGATAATAAAGGGAAAACACCAAAACAGGTACAGAAATTATGACCTAGAAAAAGCAAGATATTAATCCTTCAACAAACCTAATAGAAGACAGCTGCAAGAAAAGAAAACCAACTCTAACAACAAAAATAACAGGAAGCACTAATTACTTTTCCTTAATATCTCATAATATCAGTAGACTCACTTCCCAAATAAAAAGACATAGACTAAAAAACTGACTACATAAATAGGACTCACTGTTTACTTACAGCAAACCCACCTCAGGGAAAAAGACAGATACTACCTCAGAGTAAAAGTCTGGAAAACAATTTTCAAAGCAAATGGTCCAAAGAAACAAACTGGAGTAGCCATTCTAATATTGAATAAAATCGAGTTCCAACCCAAAATTATCAAAAAAGATAAGAAGGGGTACTTAACACTCATCAAAGTTAAAATCTTCCAAGATGAACTCTTAATTCTAAATATCTATGCTCCAACTGCAAGGGCATCCACATTCATTAGAGAAACTATGCTAAAGCTCAAAGCATACATTGTGCCTCATACAATAATAGTGGGAGACATCAACACCCCACTCTCAGCAATGAACAGATCCTGGAAACAGAAATTAAACAGAGGCACATTGAAACTAACACAACTTGTGAAAGAAATGGACTTAACAGATATCGACAGAACATTTTATCATAAAACAAAAGGATATACCTACTTCTCAGCACCTCAAGGCACCTCCTCCAAAATTGACCATATAATTGGTCACAAAACAGGCCTCAACAGATAAAAAATATTGAAATTGTCCCATGCATCCCATCAAATCACCACGGACTAAGGCTGAACTTCAATAACAATAGAAATAATAGAAAGCCAGCATTCATGGGGAAGCTGAACAACACTCTACTCGATGATAACTTGGTCAAGGAAAAATAAAAAAAGAAATTAAAGACTTTTTATAAAGTTTAATGAAAATGAAGGCACAACATATCTAAACTTGTGGGGCACAATCAAAGCAGTCCTGAGAGAAAATCTCATAGCTCTGAGTGCCTCCAAAAAGAAACTAGAGAGAGCATACACTAGCACTTTGATAGAATACCTAAAAGCTCTAGAACAAAAGGAAGCAAATTCACCTAAGAGGAGTAGACAGTAGGAAATAATCATACTCAGGGCTGAAATCAAACAAGTAGAAACAAAAAGCTATTCAAATAATCAACAAAACCAGGAGCTAGTTCTTTGAGAAGATCAACAAGATAGATAAACCCTTAGCCAGACTCATTAGAGGGTATGGGGACATTATTCTTATCAACAAAATCAGAAATGAAAAGAGAGACATAACTGCAGAACCTGAGGAAAACCAAAACATAATCTGATCATTCTATGAAAGGTGATCCTCCACAAAAATGGAAAACATGGATGAAATGGACAAATTTCTAGATAGATATCAGGTACCAAAGTTAAATCAGGATAAAATTAATGACCAAAGCAGTCTAAAATGCCTTAAAGAAATAGAAGCATTCATTAATAGTCTCCCAACCCAAAGAAGCTCAGGACCAGATGGGTTTAGTGCAGTGTTCTATCAGACCTTTAAAGAAGACCTAATTCCAATTCACCTAATTTCTTTCTCCAATGCTCATGGCTTGGCAAGATTAATATAGTAAAATATGTCTGTCTTGCCAAAAGCAATCTATAGATTCAATGTAATCCCCATCAAAATTCCCACTCAATTATTCAATGAATTGGAAAGGGCAATTTGAAAATTCATCTGGAATAACAAAAAATCTAGGTTACCAAAAACTCTTCTCAGTGATAAAACAACCTCTGGTGGAATCACCATGCCTGACCTAAATCTGTACTACAGAGCAATTGTGATAAAAAACAACTGCATTATACTGGTACAGCAACAGACAGGTAGATCAATGGAATAGAATTGAAGAACCAGAAATGAACCCACACACCTATNNTCACTTGATCTTTGACAAGAGAGCTAAAACCATCCAATGGAAAAAAAGACAGCATTTCAACAAATGGTGCTGGCCCAACACCATTCATGTAGAAGAATGTGAATTGATCCATTTTTATCTTCTTGTAAAAAACTCAAGTCTAAATGGATCAAGGAACTCCACATAAAACTAGAGACACTGAACTTATAGGGGAGAAAGTGGGAAAAAGCCTTGAATATATGGGCACGGGGGGGGGGGAATTCCTGAACTGAACAGCAATGGCCTGTGCTGTAAGATCAAGAATCTACAAATAGGACCTCATAAAATTGCAAAGCTTCTATAAGGCAAAAGACACTGTCAATAAGACAAAAAGGCCACCAACAGATTGGGAAAGGATCTTTACCAATCCTAAATCATATAGGGAACTTATATCCAATATGTATAAAGAACTCAAGAAGCTGGACTCCAGAAAAACAAATGTCCCTATTAAAAAATGGGGTACAGAGCTAAACAAAGAATTCTCAACTGAGGAATACCGAATGGCTGAGAAGCTCCTCAAAAAATGTAAAACATCCTTAATCATCAGGGAAATGCAAATCAAAACAACCCTGAGATTCCACCTCACACCAGTCAGAATGGCTAAGATCAATAATTTAGGTGACAGCAGATGCTGGCGAGGTTGTGGAGAAAGGGGAACACTCCTCCTTTGTTGGTGGGATTACAACTGGTACAACCACTCTCAAAATTAGTCTGGAGGTTATTCAGAAAATTGGACATAGTAGTACCGAAAGATCCAGTAATACCTCTCCTGGTCATGTACCCAGAAGATATTCCAATACGGACACATGCTCCACTATGTTCATAGCAGCCTTATTTATAATATCCAGAAGCTGGAAAGAACCCAGATGTCTCTCAACAGAGAAATGGATACAGAAAATGTGGTACATTTACACAATGGAGTTGACTCAGCAATTAAAAACAATGAAGTCATGAAATTCTTAGGCAAATGGATATATCTGGAGGATATCATCCTCAGTGAGGTAACCCAATCACAAAAGAACACACATGATTTGTACTCACTGATAAGCGGGTATTAGCCTAGAAACGTAGAATATCCAAGATACTATTTGCAAAACACATGAAACTCAAGGAGAAGGAAGACCAAAGTTTGGATACTTTTCTCCTTAGAATGGGGAATAAAATCCCCTGGAAGGAGGTACAGGGATGAAGTTTTGTGCTGAGATGGAAGGTAAGTCCATCCAGACACTGCCCAACCCAGGGTCCATCCCATATACAACCACCAAACCCAGACACTATTGCTTATGCCAGAAAGAGTTTGCTGACAGGACCCTGACATAGCTCTCTCTTGTGAGGCTATGCCAATGCCTGGCAAATACAGAAGTGGATGCTCACAGTCATCTATTGGATGGAACACAAGGCCCCTAATGAAGGAGCTAGAGAAAGTACCCCAGGAGCTAAAGGGGTCTGCAACCCTTTTGGAGGAACAACAATATGAATTAACCAGTAAGCTCCACAGCTGTGTCTCTAGTTGAATATGTAGCAGAGTATGGTCTAGTTGTCCATCAATGGGAGGAGAGGCCCTTGGTATTGTGAAGATCATATGCCCCAGTACAGCGGAATGCCAGGGCCAGGAAGCAGGAGTGGGTGGGTTGTGGAACAGAGCAGGTGGAGGCGATAGGGGGCTTTGGACATAGCATTTGAAATGTAAATGAAGAAAATATCTAATAAAAAATGCCTTAAAATAAGTAAAAAGGACAGGACTCTGAGAAACATTAACCAAATATGACAAACTAAACTAAACTAAACTAAACTAAACTAAACTAAACTAAACTAAACTAAGGGAAAAATTATCAAAGTTTTGCATGCACCCAAATAGGATCTCAAGAACAGGCAGAAGTGTTGAAGACATACTTGTTCTCAGTCAGAAGTCCCATAAATGTAGTAACCTCATATAGCTATAATATATATGCCTGGTACAGACCTATGTAGGCAGTATCCTTATCACTTCAATCTTTGTTATCTCATATGTGCCTTGTTTAATTGATTCAATGGGAGTTTTTATACTGCAGTCCTCCATGCATTTTGTCTTTTAAATTTTTTTCTACTTTCTGTTCTTCAGGATTTCCTGAACTCTGCCAGGAAGCATTTGATGGAAAAGTTGGATTTAGACTTTCTCTGTACATAATGTACAATGTCTGGGTGTGAGATTCTAGGTCTGTTTATGCCTACTACTAAAGCAAGCAATTTTTTAATTATTATTTTCTTTATTTACATTTCAAATGCTATCCCGAATGTTCCCCATACCCTCCCCCCAGCCCTTGCTCCCCTACCCACCCACTCCCACTACTTGGCCCTGGCCTTCCCCTGTTCTGGGTCATATGAAATTTGCAAGACGAAGGGACCTCTCTTCCCAATGATCTCCGATTAGGCCATCTTCTGCTACATATGCAGCTAGAGATACGAGCTCAGGGGGTACTGGTTAGTTCATATTGTCGTTCCACCTACAGGGTTCCAGCCCCCTTCAGCTCCTTGGCTACTTTCTCTAGCTCCTCCATTGGGGGCCCTGTGTTCCATCCAATAGCTGACTGTGAGCATCCACTTCTGTGTTTGCCAGGCACTGGCATAGCCTCACAAGAGGCCACTATATCAGGGTCCCTTCAGCAGAATCTTGCTGGCATGTGCATTAGTATCTGGGTTTGGTGGCTGATGATGGGATGGATTCCCGGATGGGGTAGTCTCTGGATAGTCCATCCTTTCATCTTAGCTCTAAATTTTGTCTCTGTACCTATATCCTTTCATGGGTATTTTGTTCCTTATTCTAAGGAGAAATGAAGTATCCACAGGATGGTCTCTGTACATAATATACAATGTCTGGGTGTGAGCTTCTAGGTCTGTTTATGCCTGCTACTGAAGCAAGCATTTTTGATGCTGAAATTTTTATTTCTATCATTTTTGTTTTTATACTTATTTATTTTTTATTTATTCACTTGTTATCCTATTAAATACCTACCTCCAGGTCATCCCCTCCTATAATCCTTCCCCCCATCTTTTCCTCTCCTTCTCCTCTGAGTAGGTGGGGGCACCCTTTGGTATCCCTGAAACCATACACATCAAGTCTCTGCAGTGCTTGGTGGATCCTCTGCCCCTGAGGCAAGACAAGTCAGTCCAGCTGGAAAAACATATCCCAGAGACAGGCAACAGCTTTTGGAATGGCTTCTGTCTCAGTTGTTTGGAGCCACATGTAGACCAAGCTCCACCTCTTCTCTATTATATGCAAGGAGGCCTTTGTTCAGCCTGTGTATGCTCTTTGTTTGGTGGTTCAATCTATTGAGATGCCCAAGAGTACAGGTTAGTTGATTCTGTTGGTCTTCCTATGGAGTTCCTATCCACTTCTTCCAAAATTCTTCCCCATATTCTTCCACAGGCAAACCCTAAACTTCATTCAAGGTTTTGATATGGTTGTCTATATCTGTCTGAGTCAACTGCTGAGTGGATCCTCTCAGAGTACAGTCAAGCTAGGCTTCTGTTTGCAACAAAACAGAGTATCATTAATGGTGAATGGATTGGTGCTTGCCCCTGGGATGGGTTTCAAGTTGGTCCAGTTATTGGTTGGCATTCCTTCAGTCTCTACTCCATCACTGGTCACTCCCTTACTTGTAGAGTGGATAAATTTAGGGTTGAAAGTTGTGTGGGTGGGATGGTGTCCTACTGATCCATTGATGTTCCTGATGGACTAAAGTAGGAGGCTGCTTCAGGTTTCAAATTCCCAGTTCAGCTAATGTAATTGCCACTGATTCTTAGATACATTCCTTATCCCAGGTGTCTGTCATGTCCTAGAGATGTCCCACTCTTGTACTACTGTCAGTTTCAGATTTCCATTTATTTTCATGGCCATCTAGCCTTCTTTCCTGTTAATTATCACACTTGATTCTGAAACCCTCATTCCTCTCCCTATCCCTTCTCGCTCCCAGTTACCTCCATCCATCTGGCTCTTATGACTATTTTATATCCCCTTTTAAGTGAGATTCAAGCATCCTCACTTGTGCCTTCCTTCATGTTTAGCTTATTTGGGTTTGAGAAATGTAGCATGGATATACTGTATTTTATGTCTTATGTCCTCTTATAAGTACATATTACGCATATCCTTTTGGGATTGGGTTAACTCACTCAGGATGATATTCTCAAGCTCCCTCAATTCCCTTGCAAACTTCATGATGTCCTCATTCATAATAGCTGAATAGTATTTCATTATGTAGATATACTACAGTTTCTTTATCCATTTTTAGTTGAGGGTCATCTAAGTTGTTTCCAGTTTCTGACTATTAAGAACAAAGTTGCTATGAACATAGCTAAGCAAGTGTCTTTGTGGAGTGGTGGAATATTGATTGGTGTGTTCTCAGGAGTAGTATAACTGCATATTGAGGTAGAACTATTCCCAGTTTTCTGAGAAACTGCCAAATTGATTTTCCAAAGTAGGTGTAAAAGTTTGCAATCCCACCAGCAATAAAGGAGTGTTCCCCTTTTCCATATCTATGCCAGCATGTGCTATTACTTGAGGGTAATTTTTTATTATTTTTTGATATCTATATTAGCCATTCTGACTGGTATAACATGTAATATCAGAGTTGTTTTGATTTATATTCTCTAATGACTAATCACCTTGAAAATTTCCTTAAGTGCTTCTTGGCTATTAGAGATTCCTCTGTAGAGAATTCTCTGTTTAGCTCTACACCACATTTTTAATTGTGTTGAGTTGTTGGTGTCTAATTTATTGAATTCTTTATAAATTTTGGATATTGGCCTTCTGTTATATGTATGGTTGTTAAAATACTTTCTCAATCTGTAATTAGCCATTTTGTCTTATTGAAAGTATCCTTTGTCTTGCAGGAGCTTTTTAGTTTCATGAGATTCCATTTAACAGTTGTTGATCTTAAAGTTTGAGCCATTGGTGTTCTGTTCAGAAAATTGTCTCCTGTACCAATGGTTTTGGGGCTATTTCAAATTATTCTCTTCTAAGAGATTTAGTGTATAAGATTTTATGTTGAAATCTTTGACCCACTGTACTTGAGTCTTGTGTATGTTGACAAATATGGGTCTATTTCCATTCTTCTACAAGTAGACATCCAGTTAAACCAGTGCCATGATTTCCTTTTCCATTATATGTTTTTTACTTAAAAAAATAAGTATCCATAGTTGTATGGGTTGATCTCTGGGTCTTCGATTCAATTGCATTGATCAATATTTTTTCAGTTTCTGCACAAATATTACATGGTATATATCACAATTGCTGTGTAGTACAGCTTGAGATCAGGGTTGGTGATTCCACTTGAAATGTTTTTTAGTATTCCAGATAGTTTTTGCCTATCCTGGTTTGTTTGTTTGTTTTTGTTTGTTTTACTTTCCAGATAAAGTTGAGAATTGTTCTTTCACAGTATATAAAAGTTGTGTTGTAATTGTGATAGGAATTGAACTGAATCTGTTGATTGCTTTTGGAAAGATGGCTATTTTCTCTGTGTTAATCTTACATATCCATGAGCACTGGAGATCTTTCCATTTTCTGATATCTTCTTCAATTTCTTTCTTGTGGGTTTTGAAGTTATTGCCATTCAGATCTTTCACTTGATCACTATTAGTTGTTGTATTCTTCTGGCTAGAACTTAAAGTACTATATTGAATAGATTGGAGAGTGTGGGCAGACTTGTGTTTTCCCTGATTTTAGTGGAACTGCTTTGAGTTTCTCTCCATTTAGTTTGATGTTGGATATTGTCTTGATGTATATTGTTTTGATTATGTTTAGGTATTTAACTTGTATTCCTGATCTCTCTAATATATTGAATACTAAGGGCTCTTGGATTTTTGTCAAAGGCTTTTTTTTTTGTTTTGCATCTAACTAGATGTTTATGTGATTATTTTCTTCCTGTTTGTATATATGTTAGATTAAGTTGATTTTTTTGCATATTGAACCATGCCTGCATCCTTTCTATACATCTTACTTGCTCATAGTGGTTGATGTTTTTCTGTATTCCTAGATTCTGTTTGCTAGTATTTTATTGAGTATTTTTTTTTCAATAAAGTTTCATAAGAGAAATGGGTCTGAAGTTCTTTTTCTTTGTTTAGCTTTTGTGTGGTTTATTAATCAGGGTGACTTTAGCTTTATAAAATGAGTATGGCAGTGTTCCTTCTGTTTCTATTTTATGAAATAGTTTAAAGAGCATTAGTGTTATTTCTTCTTTGAAAGTCTAATAGAATTCTCCTCTAAAACCTTATGACCCTGGGATTGTTTTTTGTTGGTTTAGAGACTTTTGAAGATTGTTTCTATATCTTTAAGGGTTATAGAGTTGTTTAAATCATTTACCTGATCTTGATTTAACTTTGATAAGTGCCAGAGTCCAGGTACAGAGTTCTAGTTCTGTCTTGAAGGTGGCAGATTGGGAAGACTGTTGATGGGGGAAAGAACTGGTCTTGTAGGAGATTAGGGTTGTTTTTTATTACATATACCAATCTTGACTTTAAGCTTCTGTCAGGCCAGAAGTTGCAGCACTCTGGATCCATTGACACTTGTTGCTAACAGAATGGGGATTGGGTAAAATATTTATTACTAGCACCCCCTTACTTGTCCAGGCAGCTAGAATCCCCTTACTGACTTTCCTGGTTAACTCTTTGTGAATCAGAAAGGAAGACTAGAAAAAGAATGGAAATATTTTACACAGGCAAATATACATAGAATATGCATATACATTTATATATACATTTGCATTTAATTAATATTCTCATTTACATATTAAAACATTTACATTTTTATTGGGCCCAAACACTTGTCTCATAGAATCTACAAGTATTCATGCAGGATAACATACACACAAATACCTACACAAGTACATATAGATAAATGGACATATACATATGGGCGGATGGATGGATGGATGAATAGATGGATGAGGCAGAGCCCATCCAAGCCAAAAATTCCAACAACCTTATTATTTTCTTTCTCTGGCCTTTTATACCTTCTTAGATAGTAAGTTCTTTAGAAAATTACTCCAGTGACATAATTTTATATAAAATGGGAATTACAGGATATTGATGTTAAGTTCAGAGTAGTGTTTCATTCTATATGCTCACTATAAGTACAAAGAACAGTTTGTACGTGGCCTTGCCTTATCATAGTGCACACTCCGGCCTTTATCCTTGGACCTAATTGTGTTTTCTTGAAGATAAATCTGTCCAGTATCCATTTCTCCTTTTAGTGTAGTTATGAAAGCTCATTGTACTTCTTGATATGTAGCCTTTTCTTACTACATGAGGAGTGGTCACTTTCTATTCTCCTTTCTCACTTTACTACAGCTTTTTGGCAAAGCAACTAAGGCCATCACATAAAACATTCTTCCTAAAATTATATGAATTAAATCAGGAATTCTATAGAATCATTAATTCATTGAAGCAGCATTAGTTCATGAATGTTTTTCTTTATGATGATTTGTAGGAAATCTGCTCAATAAGGTGGGCTAATGCCCAAGGATTATTATATTATATTAATTTAGTAATGACAGGAAAGGAATATCAGCTGAAAGAAGCAATCCTGAAATGAAGTATCTGTTTTGCCATAAAACTCACCCATTACAGAGCATTCAAAAACTATGGGGCATTTTTTAGGAAAGTCATCTACTATCCTTTAGCCTCTCCTAGATGTCTTCTAACAGGCAAGTGATATCTGTCTAGAAAATTTCCCATTTTGTTAAGATTTTCTAATTTTATGAAGTACAAAATTTTTTAGTAAGACCAAATGACTTCTTAAATTTCCTCAGTGTCTATTGTTATGTCTCGATTTTCATTCTGATTTGTTTATTTATATACTGTATATCTATCTTTTTGTTAGTTTGGCTAAAGCTTTCTGTATCTTGTTAATTTTTACAAAGAACCAGCTCTTGGTTTTGTTGATTCTGTATATTGTTTTCTTTGTTTCTAATTGATTGACTACAGTACTGATTTTGACTATTTCCTGCTTGGTTCTTTTTTTTCCCCTAGATCTTTCAGGTGTACTTTTAAATTACTGGTATGAGAAAGTTTAAATGTGTTTATATTTGCCCCTAGTGCTATGACTTTCTTCTTAGCACTGCTTTCATTGTGTCCCATAAATTTTGGTATGTTGTATTTTCATTTTCATTGAATTCCAGAAAGTCTTTACTTTCTATATTTATTTCTTCTCCGATCCAGAGATCATTGAGTAGAGACTTCTTCAATGTCCATGAGAATGTAGGCATTTTTGTGTTTATGTTGTTGTTAAGGTCCAGCTTTAATCCATCATGATCTAATAAGATACAAGGCATTATTTCAATTTTCTTGTATCCAAGTAGACTTGGTTTGTGGATTACATTATAGTCAGTATTGGAGAAGGACCCATGAGGTGCTGAGAAGAAGTTATATTCTTTTAGTTTGAGTGAAATATTCTATAAATGTATGTTAGGTCCATCTGATTCATAATGTCTATTAATTTCATTATTACCCTACTTATATTTTGTCTGGATGACGTGTCTATAGGTGAGAGTGGGGTATTGAAGTCACCCACTAGTAATGTGTGGTATTTGGTGTGCAATTTAAGCCTAAGCAATGTGTCCTTTACAACTGAAGTTGCCCTTGTGATTGGGGCTTAGATGTTTGGAATTGAGATATTGATAGATTTTTCCTCTTATAAGTATAAAGTATCATTCCCTGTCTCTTTTGATTAACTTAGGTTGAACGTCTATTCTATTAGATATTAGAATCACTACGACAGCTGGATTATTAGGGCTATTTGCTTGGAAATCTTTTTTTCAGCCATTTACTCTGAGGTAAGGTCTGTCCTTTTTGCTGAGCTGTGTTTCTTGTATGCAGAAGAATGATGGATCCTGTTTTTTGTTGTTTTTGTTTTGATTTGATTTGATTTTGATTTTGTCTTTTTTTTTCTTTTTTATTGGTTATTTATTAACATTTCAAATGTTATCCCCTTTTCTGGTTTCCCCTACACAAATGCCCTATCCCATTTCCTCTCCCCCTGCTTCAGTGAGGGTTCTCCTCCACCCACCTACCGACTCCAGCTTCAGTGCCCTAGCATTGCCCTTTGTTGGAGCATCTAGTATACACAAGACCAAGGGCATCCCCTCCTGCAGATACCAGATAAGGCAATCCTCTTCTACATATCCAGCTGGAGCCATGGATCACTCCATGTGTACTCTTCGGTTAATAGTTTAGTCCCTGGGAGCTCTGGGGTGTCTGGTTTGTTAATATTGGTGTTAGTACTATGGGGTTGCAAGCCCCTTCAGTCCCCTAACCCTCCACTAAGATCCCTGTGCTCAGTTCAGTTATTGATTTCATGCATCCACATCTATATTGGTCAGGCTTCGGCACAGGCTCTCAGGGGACAGTCATATCATGTTCTTGTCAGCAAGCACTTCTTGACATCAGCAATAGTGTCTGGTTTTGGTGTCTGTAGTTGGGATGGTTGCCTTGGTGGGGCAGTCTCTAGATGGCCTTTCCTTTGCTCTCTCTACTCCACTCTTTGTCCCTGCATTTCCTGTTGACAGGAGCAATTCTAGATTAATATTTTTGAGATGGGTGTGTGGCTTCATCCCTCAAACAGGGGCCATACCTACCCTGTGGTTGTGGTATCTACAGGTTCTATCTCCCCATTGTTGTGTATTACAGCTAAAGTCATCGCTGTTGGGTCTTGGGAAACTCTTGGATCCCAGGCACCTGGAAATTTCTACAGGCTACCCCTAGTTCCCCCTCACCAACTTCTATACATCCATGTTCAAATTCTTGACCCTCTGTACTTCTCGCCCACCTCCCCTCCTACAGCTCATCCTTCCCCCACTTCTCCTATCTCCTCCCCTATTCCTTGTAAATCCTTTCCTCTCTCCACCTCCTGTAAGATGAATAGACACCTAGGAAAATAGAAGCTCACAGGAATCTATGAGGGTGACCCTAGCTAAGACTCCTAGAAATGAGGGATGTGAAGTCTGAACCAGCCATCTTCTGTAACCAGGTAATACTACCAATTGGAACTGCAATACAGCCAAAAATCTTTGAGCTACAATTTTCCTGATTACTATGCTAAGGTAAAGATGAAGCAGAAATTAAGTGACCAACAAATAACTAGTCCAGTCTGAGACCATGACATGAGAGGGAGTCCATCTGTTACACTGCTAATGATATTCTGATATACTTGCAAATGAGTCTAGCTTAATCATCATCAGAAGGGCTTCACCTAACAAATGGTGGAAACTGATACAGAGACCCATAAGCAAACATTAGGCAGAGCTTTTAAATTCCTTCAGAAGAGGTAGAGGAAGAATTATAGAAGTCAGACAAGTAAAGAACACCACAAGAAACCCAACAGAATCAGCTAACTTTGGTCTATAGGGGTTCACAGAGACTGAACCACCAACCAGAGAGCCAACATGTGACTGACATATGCCCTATCCACATATATTACAATTATGTAGCTTAGTTTTTTTCATTGGACTCCCAATAGCAGGAGAATGGGGTATCTTTGACTCTTCTGCCTACCTTTGGGAACCTTTCCTCCTACTAAGATGACTTATCTAGCCTCAATAGGAGAGGATGCAGCTAATCTTAATCCAACTTGATATATGAGGACTGGTTGATATCCATGGGTGTCTTCACATTTTTAAAAGAGAAACAGAGGAGGAGTAGATATGGGAGGTATGGTGTTGAGACTGATAGGACAAGAGGCAAAATTACTGATGAAAAAAAATAAATAAAATTTGGTGAGAGCTATCCATTCTTATAAATCAAAAATACCTAATAAATATTTAAAGAACATTTCACCCAACCACAAAACAATATTCTTTCTTCTCAACATCTCATGAAACTATCTCCAAAATTGACCATATATTTGGAAACAGAACAAATGTTAGTAGGTATAATAAAATAAAAATAACACCTAGTATCCTATCTAACTACCATGGATTAAAGCTGGACATCAGCAACATAATCATCCAAAAGCTTCCAGTTCTCTATTGAATGAAGAATATGTCAAGATTAAAAGGAAGGAAAAAACCTAAAATTATCTAGAATTCAATGAAAATGAAAGTGCACCAAACAAAAACTCATAGAACAAAATGAAGGCTATTCTTAGAGACAAGTATATAGAATCAAATGCTTACATAAAATAAGAAAAGAGCTTAAAATACAAATAAAAATGCATAAAATACAAATAGCTTAAGAGTACACTTAAATGCAATTGATCAAAATGAAGAAGTCACACCCAAAAGGAGTAATGAACAAGAAACAATTAAACTTAGGGATGAAAATTGTAAGATATAAAGAATAAAAGCAATGCAAAGAATCAGGGAAGCTAAGTGTTGGTTCTTTGAAAAAAATCAGTAAGTTTACAAAATCATTAAAAAAATTAGCTAAAAGGCAGAGAAAGAAGATCCAAACTTACAAAATCAGAATTAAAATTGGGGATATAAAAACAAACATCAACAAATATATATATATATATATATATATATATATATATATATATATATATTCTTTAAGAATATATTTTGAAAAACTTGTGCTCCACCAAATTGGAAAATCTAAAAGAAATGGGTAATTTGACATTTTGTAGGCATCATGTACAAAATATAATTCAAGATCACATAAGCAATTTCAACAGACCTATAACCCCTAAAGATATAGCAATGATTGACAGTCTCCTAAGCTTGATGCTTCATTTTTTGGTCCACACCTCTACCTGCAATCATCTATCTGCACTGCACTCCAAAGGCCACAACTCAACCTGCATCCCAGGAGGCCTGGAGCCATTGTGGACAACTAGGTGTGATAACCACACCACTTTGCCTTCTGGAACACCGGGAATCCCAGCAATGATGAGATCTGTCCCTTCCTCTCTGATCTCCACCTGCCAATCCAAACCTCTACCTGAAATTCCAGATCTATATACCACTCCCTGGGTCTCAACCAAGCCTGCCTCACAGTGGCCTGCTGCCACCCAGAAAAACAAGGACAAACAGTGCTGCATTCTTCCCTAGAGACCTGATTTGACCCTAGACAACCAGAGGTTAAGTAACACTAGGAACTACCAGCTTTACCTGTTGTCCCAGAACCAGGCTACCATCAGGGACTACCAGGTCAATCAACACCAGAGACAAACAGTTAGCTGAAGTTCAGCACAAGAATAGACTCAACAAAAACCAGGGCAATGTGGCACCATCAGAACCAAGCTCTCCTACTACTGCAAGGTCTGGATATCCTAACACACCTGAAGAGCAAAACAATGACTTTAACGACTTATAAAGATCATAGAAACCGTTAAAGATGAAATAAATAAATCCTTTAAAAAATACAAGAAAATACAGTCCAACAGATAGAGGCCTTGAAGATTAAATGATTGAATGAATGAATGAATGAATGAGTGAGTGAATGAATATAAAGAAATGGGAGAAAATCCAAATAGCTGAATGAAATGTATGAAACAGTTCAAGACATAAAATTGGAAATAGAAGCAATAAAGAAATCACAAACTAAGGCAACCCTGGAGAGGATAAACCTAGGAAAAATAACAGGAACTATATGCACAAGCACCACCAACAGAACATAAGAGATAGATTAGAAAATCTCAGGTTTAGAAGAAAGTGCCAGGTCTAAATATCCAAACCCCAAAACATCCAGGAAATTTGGAATACAATGAAAAGACTAAACTGAGGAATAAAAGGAATAGAAGAAAGATTCCAAGATTAAAGACTCAGAAAATATCTTCAGCAAAATCAGCAGAAATTTTCCCTAACCTAAAGAAAGAAATGTCTATAAAAATATAAGGTTACAGAAACAAAATAGATGAGAACAAGAAAGAAAATCCTCCCACCACATAATAATCAAAACATTAAAAATAAAAAAAGAGAAAGAATATCAAAAGCTGCAGGAAAAAAAAAAAAAGGCCAAGTAAGAGACCTATTAGAATTACATCTAAATTCTCAACAGAGATTTTAAAAGCCAGAAGTGCCTGGACCAATGTCTTACAGATAGTAAAAGACCACAAATGTCAGCCTAGAGTAAAATACCCAGCAAAATATTCAATAACAATAGATAGAGGAATCAAGGTATTCTTTGACAATACCAAATTTCATAATATATTTCCTCTAATACAGCCCTACAGAAGATACTACAAGGAACAATCCAATATACTATTTGTCTTATTTAAGTGTTCATTGCTGTGAACAGACACTATGACTAAGGCAAGTCTTCTTCTTCTTCGTTTTTTTTGTTTGTTTGTTTGATTTTTTTTTNNTTTTTGGTTTTTCGAGACAGGGTTTCTCTGTGTAGCCCTGGCTATCCTGGAACTCACTCTGTAGACCAGGCTGGCCTCAAACTCAGAAACCCCGCCTGCCTCTGTCTCCCAAGTGCTGGGATTACAGGCATGCGCCACCACTGGCAACATTTAATAGAGACTGGACGTTCCGAGGTTCAGTTCATTATCCTCAAGGTGGGAACATGGCAGCATCTAGATAGGCATGGTGCAGAAAGACCTGAGAGTTCAATATCTTTTATTTTTGTTTTGTTTTGTTTTGTTTTGTTTTGTTTTGTTTTGTTTTGGTTTGGTTTGGTTTGGTTTGGTTTGGTTTGGTTTGGTTTGGTTTGGTTTGGTTTTTTTGAGACAGGATTTCTCAGTATAGCCTTGGCTGTCCTGGACTCATTCTATAGACCAGGCTAACCTCAAACTCAGAAATCCACTTGCCTCTGCCTCCCAAGTGCTGGGATTAAAGGTGTCCACCACCACAACCCAGACGACAGTTCTATATCTTCATCCGAAGGCTGCGAGCAGAATACTGACTTTCAGGCCACTAGGACTAGGATGTTAAAGTCCACACACAGAGAAATACACCTACTTCAACAAGGCCACGCCTCCAAATAGTGCCACTACCTGGCTCAAACATATACAAACCATCATACTATTCAAATATCGGAAATCAAAAATGAAATTCCAGATATAACAAACACTGAGAAAATCTAAAAAAGTTATATGGTCAAACTTCAAAAGCACATATTTCTAGATAGATACCACTTAGCAAAGTTAAATACAGATCAAGTAAACAATCTAAACAGTTCCTTAACCACATTAAGATCTCCTAACAACAACAAAAAGCCCAGAATCCGATGATTTTAATGCAGAATTGTACCAGATATTCAAAGAGTAGCTAATAAGAATACTCTTCAAGCTAATCCATAATAAATATAGAAGGAACCTTGCCAAAGTCATTACTTAAGGCCAGCATCACCCTGATACCTAAACTACACAAAGATTCAACAAGTCAAGAGAATTTCAGACCAATTTCATGTATCTACATCCAAGCAAAGTAAAATTATAATAATGAATAAAAATAAAAAAATAAAATTCTTGAAAACTGAATCTAAGAATACATTAAAAATATCATTCAACACAATCACATATGCTTCATTCCACAGATGTAGGGATGGTTCAATATACAAAATCCATAAATGTAATCCACTATATAAACAAACTAAAAGAAAAAAATGCATCTTCTCAATGGATGTTGAGAAAAATCTTCAAAAACAAATCCAACATCCCTCATGTTAAAAGCCTTGGAGAGAAGAGGGATTCATTGCACATATCTAAACACAATAAAAGCAATACACAACAAGCCAATAGCCAACTTCAAATTAAACGGAAAGGAATGTAAGCATGCATCTAAAATAAGAGAAAAGACAAAGCTGCCCACTCTCTCTTTTTCTATCAAGTATAGTGCATAAAGTTCTTACTAGAGCTTCAAGAAAAATGAAGTGTTCAGCTAGACCTGGACACCAAAAAGAGATCAAGGGTATACAAATTGGAAAGCAAGAAGTCAAGTTATCACTAGTCACAGATTAGATATGATACTATATATAAGTAATCCTGGTAATTTTAACAGAGAGCTTCTACAACTGGTGAGCAACTTCAGCCAAGTGGCTGGCTATCAAATTATCTCAAAGAAATCAGTAGCCTTCCTTTATACAAATGATAAATGGGCCAAGAAAGAAATTAGAGACACAGTACCATTCAAAATAGCCATAAGTAACATAAAAAATCTTGATTTAACTATGAACAATCAAGTAAAAGATCTATATGACAATAAATTTAAGACACTGAAGAAAGAAATTGAAGATGATATCAGAAGATAGAAAGATCTCCCATGCTCATAGATAGGTAGGATTCACATAGTGAAGGCAGTCATCATAGCAAAAGCAATCTGTAGATTCAATGCAATCCCCATCAAAATTCCAACACAAATTTGATAGATCCTGAAAGAGGAATTTTCAACTAAACATGGAAAGACAAAATACCAGGATAGCCAAAACAATCCTGAACAACAAAAGAACTTCTGGAGAGATCACCATCCCAGACATCAAGCTGTATATCCAAAACAATACAAAAGGAAAAAGAAAATGGTGCTAGTATAACTGGTTGTAGAAGAATGCAAATACATCCTTGTTCATCACCCTGCACCAAGTGGATCAAAGGCCTAAATCTAAAGTCAAATAATGTCTCATCTCATAGAAGAGAAAGTGGGAAATAGCCCTGAATGCATTCGTACAGGAGACAAGTTCCTGAACAGAACACTAATGGCTCAGGCTCTAAGATAAACAATTGATTAGTGGAATTTCATGAAAATGAAAAGCTTCAGTAAGGCAAAGGACACTGTCAATGGGACAGAATGGCAGCCTATATACTGGGAAAAGATATTCACCAACCTTACATTTGACAGAGGGCTAATATTCAAAACTTATAAAGAACTCATGAAGATAGATTAACATAGAAAATAACTAATTTTTTTGCATATCTTTTTTTAAAATTTATTATTATTTTCTTTATTTACATTTCAAATACTATCCCTAAAAATGGGGTAAAGAGCTAAACAGAGATTTCTCAACAGAGGTATCTAAAATGGCCTAGAAACGATTAAATCCTTAGTCATCAGGTAAAGGCAAATCAAAACTACCCTGAGATTTTTCCTTAAAACAGTCAGAATTGCTAAGATCATAAACACAAGTGAAAGATCATGCTGGTGATGAAGTGAATCAAGTAATCAAGGGATTCATATCACTGTTAATAGGATTGCAAGCTTGTAGAACAACTCTAGAAATCACTGGTAGTTTCTTAGAAAATTGAAAGTAGTTTTACTTGAGGAAACTGCTATACTGACCCTGGGCATAAACTCAAAAATGATCCACCATAACACTAGGACCCATGTTCCACTACATTCATAGCAGCTTTATTCGTAATAGCCAGAAACTGGAGACCACACAAATATTTCTTCTTAGAGAGTTCTGTTCTGCTATTAAAAATAAGGAGCCTAATATAACTTCACTCTAAGAGGCTCCACCCAGCATCTAACTCAGTCAGCCCATAACCAAACATTGAATGGAAGATGCAGAATCTTATGGACAAGTTAGGGGAAAAGCTGAATGCCTTCTACAGGATGAGAACTCTACAGGAAGAGTTAACTAACCTGGGCCCTTGGGGAATCTGAGAGAAAGAACCAACCACAGAGCATACACAGGCTGGAACCTGGCCTACTTGCACATATATAGGAGATATTGAACTTGCTCTTCATGTGGTACTCCCAAAAAAGGTAGTGGATGGGGGCATGGGGGTTGACCCTAAAGATTTTGCCTGTCTGTGGATCCCACTCATCTAAATAGGTTCCCTTATCTATCCTCATTAGGAGAGGATATGCCTAGCCTTGCAGAAACTCCACCCGCTCAGAGGAGACAGGGAGGGGGTAAAGGGAAGAGAGTATATGAAGTGGGAACAAGGAAGAGGGGAGGGCAGTGAATGGGATGCAAAGTAAATAAATGAATTAATAGGAAAAAAATGTTTCACAGCCACAACAAAAAAGCCCAAAGCCAGATGGTTTTGGTACTATACTCTATGAGATTCTCCAAGAGTTAGTGCATTGATGCTCAAACTCCTCAAAGTATTTAATAGAATAGAAATAGAAAGAACATTGACAAAATCGCCGGGCGTGGTGGCACACGCTTTTAATCCCAGCACTTGGGAGGCAGAGGCAGGCAGATTTCTGAGTTCAAGGCTAGCCTGGTCTACAAAGTGAGATCCAGGAAAGCCAGGGCTATACAGAGAAAACCAAAAAAAAAAAAAAAAAAAAAAAAAGAAAGAAAAGAAAGGACATTGACATATTAATAAGACAGGTCAGTTGCCATAATACCTAAACCACATAAAGACCCAAAAAGAGAGATACAAAACATTTTCCCTATGAACATAGATGTAAATGTAGTAATAAAATAGATATATCATAAAATACAATAAATGTTTGCAAACTGAATTCAAGAACTCATCAAAAATATCATCTACCATGATCAAGTTGGGTTCATTCTACAGTTGAAGCAATGATTTAATTTACATGAATTGATAAATGTAATCTACAATACAAACAGACACACACACACACACACACACACACACACAAAATTATCTCTTTAAATGCAGAAAAGGCATTTGACAAACTCCCAAACCACTTCATGATAAAAGTCCTCTCATAGGATTCCTTTATGGTGCCAAACTTCAACTTCTTTGCATGACCTTTCATTCCTAGGCCAACAATTGCAACTGAGGTTGCACCTTCACCAATTACCTTCCCTGGACTCTCAGTGCCATGTCTCAGCTGCTTTTCATGCCAACCCATTAATTAACCCACTGATGTCCAACAAGATCGTCGTCTGCCACATAAGTGTCCAGAGCCATGATTCCCTCCATGTGTATTCTTTGGTTGGTGGTCCAGTTCCCAGGAGATCTAGGGGGTCTGATCTGTTGACACTGTTGCTCCCTCCATGGGGCTGCAACTCCCCTCAACTTCTCTAGTCCCTTTTCCATCTCCTCCATCAGGGAACCCTGAGCTCAGTCCAATGGTTGGCTACAAGCTTCCTCCTCTGTATTTGTCAGGCTCTGGCATTACCTCTCAGGAGACAGCCATATCAGACTTCTACATGCAAGATCTTCCTGGCCAGTTTTGGTGGCTGTTTATGGGATGGATCCCCAGGTTGGGCAGTCTCTGGATCTGGATGGCCTTTCCTGCAGTCTGTGATCCACACTTTGTTCTTTGTTTCCTTACTCTTTGAACCAGAGATTCTGTATTTTTCCTTTCTCAGCTTGTTCCTTTTCACTAAATGTTCTTCATAAGAGTGAACTTCAGTAAGCACACAACTGAATTTATACCAGACTGTTGCAGGCCACATGGCTACTTGAGGAGGTGAAACTTGGGGAGCTTAAATGAGCTTATTCCATGCCTCCACCACCACGGCTGGTGCTGGGCTGTAGGGAATCACTGAGACACTACTCTGGGGATAGGAAAGCACAGTCTGAGATATGAGAAAGCTGGAGCTGGTTTGGGGATGCGTGGACCTGCATCAAGGTCAGGTCCTTAGGGTTCTCAGACTCATGGACATCCAGGTACCTCTGAGACTTCTCCCAGAGTTCTCTGGGAGAACAAAGAATAGAGTTGGGGGCCTGCTGACAGGGGATACCATTTATCCCAGTGCCAAGAGAAAAAAAGAGCTCTAGCTCTTTTTTTGGTGGTAGCTGTGACTGGGAGTGCAAGGAGGCCTTCTAGGGGAAAAATATGTTGCACCTCTTTAGTTGAATGCTTTTCCATGCCTCCTTATGGCAGATCTTGATAAAAGAGATAGTCCATGTTTCTAAACAGTTTATTGGATGTTCATAGAAAATGGTTGCATACCATACTCGTTTCTTAGGTTAGACCTGAGATTGAAGACCTTTGGGAGGGAGGGATGTCTGGGAAGGGAAGCTTATTGACTAAGCCCTCCAACTTTCTAGGAACCTCATTAGCATGGAGAACTTGGTTTTGGGCCTATATGATCATGGGACACATTTCTTTATGTGAAGAATGTGGCACATTTTCCAGGCCAGTAGTCTAGCATGGAGCTAGGAGTCACCTAAGCCTCAGGTATGCGCCCACTGAGTCTGTGGTTCTCAACCTCATCTACCTACTAAACTTCCTAGAATGGTTTTACTGCCCAACAACTGACTTGAAATTTCCTTTCCTAATGCAATTAATCTAAATTTCCTCACTTTAGCCACAGGCAGACTCTTCAGACAAGGGCAGAAAGCAGCCACATTCTTCACCAAAATATCACAAAACAGTCTCTTGGCTACATCCTGAAATTCTTCTCTGCTAATTCTCCAGCCAGGTCCCAAGGTTTTACATCATCCTCAGCACCAATGTCTTCTGTATTCCTATTTGGAGGGCTCATTGGCCCTCACTAAAAACATTCCATTACTTTCTAAATCAAAACTCCCCAAATCCACCTTCATCCAAACAAATAAATGGTCAAGACTGTCATATCATTACCCCTGTATTTAGTACCAACTAAATTAGAGTTTCATTGTTATGAAGTGTGACCATGACCAACTCAACTCTTATAACATTTCATTAGAGTTGGCTTACAGATTCAGGGGTTCAGTCACTCACTATGTCAGGAACATGACAGCATTGGGGAAGGCATGACACTGGAGGAGCTGAGAGTTCTAAATCTTATTGTAAAAGCAAACAAGTGAAGACTGATTTCTAGGACCCTAGGAGAATGAAGGATCTCAAATACCACTCACACAGTGACACATTTCTTCCAACAAGTCTATACATCCTAATAGTGCCACTCCCTGGGCCAAGTACATTCAAACCACCACACACACTATGTATGCATATGCAGTTTCCAAAGAATTCACTTATTTACAGTTTTTTTATCTACATAAACATATTAATGTTTTCTACTTTATATGCTTTTGATATTTTAATAAACTCCATTTGAGAAAATATTGTGTGACTTGATATAATGCCTGTGAAATACTACTGCATTGCTCCTCCTGGCTCCTTGGGAATATAATAGACTTTCATGTCTTATGTAACTATGAACAAATAGATTTGGGCAACTGGAAGAAACTCAAAATTTAAGCTGTTTACTCTATTAGTAAATAATGTGGTTTACATATGCTGATTTCCTACTGGTTGACCAACTTTTGCTTCATTTATGTAAATATTTGGAGAAAATTAATAGTGAGTCACATTTATTAAATTAATAATGTTATTTTAAAACTTTAAAAAATATATTTTAAATGTGTGCTTTTATGCATAGTATGGCTATTTTAAATGGATGTATTTTATCTCAATTTATTAAAACTACCATGTATTAAATTTTGTATTATTTTCCCTGTGACATTTCTATGCATATATATACTGGATTTTGACCATAATTGTCCTTCCTACTGCCCTTATTTTGATTTTTCCCACCCACTTTTTGTTCCATTTTTAAACTGTCCCTATTCTATATTCTAGTCATCTTTTCTCTGTTTATTTGTTTCAGCATAAGATAGAACATATGATAATTGTCCTTCTAACTCCAGTTTTTAATCACTGTTACTTTTTAGTACAGCTTGAGGTCAGAGATGGTATTTCCTCCAGAAACTCTTTTATTGTTCAGGATTGGTTTGGCTATCCTGTTTTTGTATACTTATTTGTTTGTTTGTTTGTTTGTTTTACCATATGAAGTTATAAGTTGCTCTTTCAAGGTCTATAAAAAATTGTGCTGTTATTTTGATGGGGATTGCATGGATTTATAGATTGCTTTTGTTAAGATGGCCAGGATATCTTCTTCAAATTCTTTCTTCAAAGACTTGAAGTTATTGTCATAAAGATCTTTCACTTGCTAGGTTAGAGCTGCAACAGGATATTTTACATTATTTTAGCTATCATGAAAGGGGTTGTTACCTCAATTTTTTTCTAGGTCCATTTATTACTTGTATAATGGAGGGCTACTTGTTTTGTTGAGTTAATCTTATATGCAGCCACTTGATGAAAGTGTTTATCGGCTGTAGTTGTAACTCGTAGAATTTTTGGGGTTCTTATGCATACTATCACACCATCTCCAAATAGTGATACATTCTCTTCTTCCTTTCCAATTTATATCCCCTTGATCTCTTTTAGTTGTCTTCTTGTTCTTGCTAGAACTTAAAGTAGTATATTGAATAGATAGAGAGAAAGTGGGCACCCTTGTCTTGTCTCTCATTTTAGTGTAATTGCTTTAAATTTTTCTCCATTTAACTTGATGTTGGCTTTTGTCTTGCTATATATTGCTTTGATTACATTTAGGTATGTCTCTTTTATCCCTGATCTCTATAAGACTTTTAACTTGCAGGGGTATAGGATTTTGTCAAAGGCTTTTTCAGAGATGTGGATGAATGGAGGTCCAGATGGGATAGTAAGGTGCTTAAGGAAGCTTGGGGTACCCCAGAGGACTCAGGGGGGAGGGAAGATAGGTAGAGGTAGGGAAGCTTCTCTGTATGGTTCAAGATCCACAGGTTTGATGAAGGTAGGTAGAGCAGGATTGGAAAAAAATCTATTGTAATCTTTTAAATGTAGAATTAGTTCAACCGGATTTCTGGGACAATAATTAAAATACATGCAAAAGAAATTTGAGAAATAGAAAAATAGAACAGTGCTGATTCATAGAGAATATAATTCTGAAATAATTATAAATTAAATGAAATTCATATTATAGTAGATGCACATAACAATTCATAATTCCTAAAGGAATGCTCTTTTACTTTTTAAACAGTCTTCTTTATTTACCTTTGTAATTGCCCAACCATTCTTTATACAGATAAAAATATTTCTGAATGTTAATATGGAGAAATGGAATATTTGTATATATGTATGATATTTATATTTCATAATCAAGTAAAAGGCTACATTCATTTAAAGGAGAAATAATTACGCTGCTGTAGCTTTTCTTCATTAAACATTTACTCTTTGTATGGTATACTACTGAGCCATTTCAAAATGCTGAAGCTCTTCAAATTGAATAATCCAATTATCCATATGCACTCTAAAACTGCACTTTGAACTAAGTGTTTATATGAATCAAATAAACATATGCTTCATTCAAGCATCAAAGAAATAAATGTGAATAGACTTTAAAATATCTTAGTCAGTGCACAATAAAAAATAATCATATGAAAAAGAGGCTCAGTGAAAATATAGGCTTGTAAACTTAAACATGCAGAGGCCTTTCTTATAAACACATTTCTGAAACTCATTTTCTCAGAAAAAGTCACTTTGGCCAAGGAATTCAAATGCAGAAGCACACAACTAATGAGTTGCTTCATCTCTGCTACACCAAGAAGGCTTGCCAACAAGTGAGAACAATTCTTCTTTATTGCTCCTGAGAAAGAAGCTTGTGTTAGAGGAGATTTTAAACGACAGTCCATTGTTAGATCCAGAATGTTTTTCCCCATATATGTCCACAGTTGTTCTCAGATGCAGAGTAAGACAAGACAAGGTGTTGTAATTAAGCCAGCTGTGGGAATCCAACCCAATGGCAGCCAATTAGACAATATGTTGGAGATCTTGTAAATGAGCCAAAAACTATATGCGAAGATTTAACTGGTTCCCATATCATTGCATTATAGATGTACACACAAACATGCAGGTACATACACACACACACACACACACACACACACACACACACACACACACACATCTTTTTCTAAAAGTATGTGACCAACTAGGCAGAAAATATCTGTTCCTACTAATTTCTTTCTAAATCAATCAATATTTAAATAGAATAGATTTTCTTGTAAAGTTCAAGGACATGAATACATGTGTAATACAGTTTTCAAGGTCTGGCTAAATGACTCAATTGAATCAACATGTATTGTTATTAATTTTGCACTTTATAGGCTAAATCAAAATGGTAACATTATATTAGCCATTGTGCATAGATTTTAAGCTGTTTCTTAAAATTCTATAAGATTATATGAACTTAAATCATCTTATATAAAATTGATTCTAACAGAGAACAGGATAAATATAAACTCTGGGTTACAATCATTCTTCAATTGTTAACATTACTGAAATCTTCAGGTAATAAAACACCACAGAGAAAAATTAGTAGGTTCTTTATTTTTAATTAAACACTTAATATCATAGAAAAATGTCTTCAATAAAATAATGGCCTTCTTCCTTGACTATAATGCAAAAAGCAGTGAATATTTTTTCTAAAAAACTCTGGTAAAAAAAATCTTAAGGCTCCTACATTGGTCAGTCTCTGATTGTGAGTATATGGATGTTCAAACTGGTACTCATAAAAGCAAAACTTCCAAAGAAATATCATGTAATTTTATTATTTTATCACTGGATATGTGTTTGATTTTTTCATGTATTTCTAATTGATGTGTTTTTCAAAAGTAGTTTTTGTTACATTGTAAACATTTCCTAATAACTGATTAAGTTTTAGCAATTATACTTTGTATCACTTTTAGTATAAATTAAGTAAATATTTGATAGTTTTCACTTAATTCATTTTTCTCAATTAGATTTTCCTATCATGTACATTGCCTTTATCTCTTTATACCTCAATATGTAAAATTTTAATTTGTTTTGATACAAGGGATTATACTGTAGTATAGGCTAGATTTAAACTTCGTATTGGCTCTTCGTATAAAGAACCCAGGTTTGATTCTCAACACTATGTTTGGATGAACAACTATCTATAATTCAAGTTCTAAGCCTTAGCCTCCCAAGAATTAATATTATGAATTTAATCCCAGCATATCTAGGTCTCAAGCTGGATTTCTGATGAAAAATTAGTTACTTGAGAATAAATACTGTGTACATAAATTTCTTTTCCTTTCTGATTCAAGATTCTTTCTTTGTGCCTTGTATTCAACAAGGATGTATTTTATTCATAACTCATAGCTCCTTGAATATATGGATACATGATTTGTATAAAATTTAAATGGCTTTTAGAATATTTTCCTCAACTATTCCTGCTGCTTCTTCTCAACAACCTTTGCTTCCTGGATCCCATTAAGTACAACTTGATATGTATGGTAGAGTTTCACAGTCAAGTATTTTTCTTCATTTAGTGATTCTATTTTTTCAGATTAGGTAATAGAAAAGAACTAGTTACATTTCAAAGATTCTTTTTTTCTGTCTGATTACATTTTTTTATTTTGTTGAGTGGATTTTTCTTTTCAACCTTTGAACTCAACTTCTGGCTTACTATACAGTTCTCTTACAACCAGTTTCTTTGTTTTTGCTCACATTCTTTCTTTTGTAATACATTATATCCTCATTCTGTTGTAATAAAACATCTCTGAAAAGGAGCTGAATCACAAAGACTGACTGACTGATTGATTGATTGATTGATTGATTGATTGATTGATTGATTATAATTTCAGTACTGAGGAGATATTGGAGTGTTATAGGTCAAGAATTTAATAACATTTTCTTGCACTAATGATTCTAACTCTCTGGAACAGCAATTCCTTGTTCATCTGTGTATGAAATAACAACTTATGACTAATTGAAATCTATTAATTCAACAGACTATTATCTTCCACTAATCCAAAAGCTAATGTCACCATCTTTCTGTATTTGTCTCTAATGTACCCAACACAGCATTTTATACTTGCCTTGACTTAACTTAAACAATAAAATTTTCATCTTCCTCTTACTACTATTTTATTCCCTCCTTTTAAGTGAGATTCAGAAATCCTCCCTTGTGCTTCCTTCTCATATAGCTTCTTTGGGTCTGTAGGGTGCAGCACCATACCCTTTCTTTTTAATAGATAATATCCATTTATAAGTGAGTATGCACACTGCATGTCCTTTTGGGACTTTGTTACCTCACTCAGCAAAATATTTCCATGTTCCATTCATTTGCTGGCAAAATTCATAATGTCATTTTTTAAAAGATATTTTCTTTATTTACATTTCATGACTGAATAGCAGTTTATTTTGTAGATGTACCATATTTTCTTCATCCATTCTTCAGTTGAGAGCCATCTAGGTTGTTTGCAGTTTCTATCACAAATAAAGTTGCTATGAACACGGTTGAGTGAGTATCATTTGTTAATGTTGGAGCATCTTTTGGGAATATGCCCAGGAGTGGTATAGCTGGGTCTTGTAGTAGGACTCCTGTTTTCTGAGAAACCACCAAGTTGATTTCCAAAGTGGTTGTACAAGTTTGTACTGCCACCAGCTATAAAGAAGTGTTCCCCTTGCTTTACCTCCTCTCCAGCATGTGCCATCTCTTGAGGTTTTGGTCTTAGCCATTCTGATGATTGTAAAATGGAACCTTGTAGTTGTTTTGATTTACATTTACCTGATGACTAAGGACTTTGAACATTTTGTTAAGTGCTTCTCAGCCGTTTGAGATTCCTTTTTTGAGAATTCTCTATTTATCTCCATACCCCATTTTCAAATTGGGTTATTTGGGTTGTTGCTGAGGGAGAGAACTGGAATGAAGAGGCAATGTGGAGATAATTGGGGTGTCCAGGATCAGTTATGCAGATGGACAGGAGAGATGGCTAGATGGCCATTAAAATGAATGGAAATTTGTAACTGAAGAGCATAAGGAGTTGGGGGCACCTCTAGGATGAGATGGAGACCTGGGATAAGGGAGGCACCTAAGAATCAATGGGGGGACCTTTTCTGTGACTCACAACATTGGTAATATGGAACCTGAATAGGTCACCTCCTCTAGTCAGGCAGGAATCTGATGAATTAATAGGGACACCAGCCCACCTACCAAAACTAAACAAAAAGTTTATCATGTCTATGAGAAATGCAGGCATAGGGGAGGGAGCAAAGACTGGGGAAATGCCCAAACAACAACTGTCCCGACTTGAAACCCACACTATGGGGAAACACTAGTGCTTGCATCTTCTATGTTTTGAAGTTCTAGCATTTTAAGAGATTTCCCAGTTGGGCAGTTGTGGCACACACCTTTTATCCCAGCACTTGAGAGGCAGAGGCAGGCTAATTTCTGTGTTTGAGGCCAGCCTGGTGTACAGAGTGAGTTCTATGACAGCCAGGTCTACACAGAGAAACCCTGTCTTGAAAAAAACCAAAGAGAAAGGGAGAGAGAGAGAGAGAGAGAGAGAGAGAGAGAGAGAGAGAGAGAGAGAGAATTTCCCGTGAATTCTCCATACCAACCTAATAATGGCAACCATACAATTAACATGCTTAAGAGTCATTTAACTCAAGGCAAAGCAGCAAGAATTAGTCAAACTACAAAAACTATATTAAAGCATTAATGACTTATGTCATTTATGTGACTGAACTGTGAAGAGTCATTGCTTAATAAAAGTTAGCAATTATGAACTTAATTAGTAGATGTGCCATGTTCTCCTGCTAATTATGTACTTTTGTTGAAATTAATATGTCATATTAAATACAGTCTAGTCTTTTTACTATTTCATGAGCAAAATTCACCTGTCTTTTTATTTTTTTATTATCATTTTGATTGATGGACTGCTATATGGTACTTTATGACAGGGGAGGATAGTACAGAAATTTCTCTTAGATTCTTGGTGAGCCCATTTTTAGTCATGACTAGAATTTGAGTCCTGGATGACAAGCTTTGTAGAAAATTACCAAACTATATTCTCAAATATATACTAGTTTCTGCTGCTGTAGTAACTGCTCATCTTAGCATTGTTAAGCAGCTTGCCTGTGATGCATCCCCTACAGCTGCCAAGAAAGATGTCAGGATATAGTTTTGGGGAACAAAACAAAACAAACACTCCTCTGGTGGTCTACCCATAATTTTTAAAGGGAGCTTTCACTGAGATTCCCAAAGACTGGGGTTTAACACATAGGAGCCTCAGGAACCCAAAGAGTGGGAAAAACTGCCAGCTGGAGAGGATTCCTAGGGAAGCTCTAGGGACCCAGAAAACGCTTCCATTTTTATTGCTGCCAGAAGCAATCTTACACCACCACCCACAAAATTAAATCAAAAGTTTCCTGGACTGAAGACCTTTGGAAGGAAGATTTGTTTGTAGCTGGCACCACCTGATGAAGAAACAAGAGGGGAAATCGGTTGTGACTATGTCTGGGATCTGTATAAAACATCACCAGAGGACCTTGGTCCATATGATGAATGACTGTCTGATGGTCATCTGTGATTTTTTTTTTTGGGGGGGGGTCATTGTAACAGTTTGTGTCTGTATTGTTGTCACTCTAAGTCACTTGTCACTTAAGTCACTTTAAGTCACTTTAAAGTCACTCTTTAAGTCACTCTGTCACTTGCCCTTAGGATGGATGGGAATGTGAGAAGCACATAGACCCTTCTGAAGAATATGATAATTCATTTTCAGAAGTGTTTCTCGGGTATGAATAATGGTATTCTTTTCTCCCCAGAAAGAATTTGCAAACTTTGTGAACATGAGTGCTACTCTAGAGAAGTAGTGTGGTCTCCTGAAGGATGTTTAGATTCCCCACATATTCAGATCTGTCTGGATCATTGTGACTAGATCTACTCTTTCCAATCAGTTCCTCTATGCTAACAATTGGCTAACTTTTGCCATTCATCTAACCCCCATGGTTAAAAATAAAACTGTTCACTTTCCCTGGGATCCAAGATCTTCTTGATCTTGTTGGAATGTTCTAAGAAGACCAAGGTGTATAGTCCCTGTTATGTCTAAACATACTGTATTGTTATATTCTGAATGGATCAATAGTAAACATGAGGAGACAAGAAGAAATGTTACTCCCCAGAGGAGAGACCAAGAGGCAGACTCTACTTCACTTTTCTCTTGTCTCCCCTGTACCTAAAATGTGTGTCTGCCTATGGGGATCCTAGACAAGCTTTAATTGAGGCTATGGGACCATTGCCTATTCTTCCCTTGAGGGAAGCTCTTGAGGGACCCCTTATAGACCAGAGAAAGAAGAAGGAGAGACAATAGGTCCCCTCCCCATTTGTGGCATATGCCCCTGCCTTCACCAGTAATTAATATTCCTAGAAGACTCAAAACTCTATTTTTTTTGTGAGAAGCCATAGACACTTATCAGCTTGTTGAAAACAAGTGAAAATTGATGTTTATACACAGCATCTAACTTGGGATCCTTGCCAGAAGTTCCTGGCCACCCTTTTTTACTGCCAATTAGCAAGAAATTGGCTCTGGAGCAAGACAGTAGAACGTTGCCAGCTGACATAGAAGCCCAGATAGAGCAGACATTCCTTTTTCTTTTTCTTTTTTTTTCTAATAAAGACAACATTTAATTGGGGCTGCCTTACAGGTTCAGATGTTTAGTTCATCATTCAACTAAATGGTGGGAGCATGGCAGTGTCCAGGCAGGCATGGTTCAGGAGGAGCTAAGAGGTCAACATCTTCATCTGAAGGCTGCTAGGAGAAGACTGACTTCCAGGCAGCTAGAATGAGGGTCTTTTATTATTTATTATTATTATTATTATTATTATTATTATTATTATTATTATTATTATTATTTATATTTCAAATGCTATCCCGAAAGTTCCCTATACCTTCCCGCCCCTGCTCCCCTACCCACCCACTCCCACTACTTGGCCCAGGCCTTCCCTTGTGCTGGGTCATATAAAGTTTGCAAGACCA
>NC_034613.1:102616201-102625942 GCF_900095145.1 Mus pahari | reverse complement strand
CAGCTTCTGGCTATTATAAATAAAACTGCTATGAACATAGTGGAGCATGTGTCCTTATTACCAGTTGGAAGATCTTCTGGGTATATGCCCAGAAGTGGTATTGTTGGGTCCTCCGGTAGTACTATGTCCAATATTCTGAGGAACCACCAGACTGATTTCCAGAGTGGAAATAGAAACCCTAGGAAAGAGCAGACATTCCTGTTGGTCATCCAACCCAGTTGGGATCCTAATACCAATGAAAGTAAGAGGTCACTGGGCACTTTTCACAAAACATTGAGAGGCTTAAAGGTGGCAGCTAGAAAACCTAACAAGTTGTTCTATGTAAGTGACATCAGTCAAGGGCCTAATTAATGGTATGCTGGATTTCTGAAAAGGCTATGTGAGGTAAATCAGGTGTTTATACCCATATACTCAGATGCCTCTGAAAATCAGCAAGACACAAATATTACCTTTGCCATGTAGTTGACCCCAGATATAAGAAGAAAGCTCCAGAAATTTGGAGAATTTTAAGCGATTAATACATCTCAAATTTGGAAATTGTTCAGAAAGCTTACAATAGCAGAAATTCATCCAAAGACAGACTGGGGTGGGGGTGGAGGGACACTTTCATGTGTAGTCTTTACTTCCCTTAGGGAAATGGACAAAAGAGGAAATATAGGAAATAAACAAGGAGAAAAGAGAAGGAAATAGGACCAATGTGTCTATTCTAAGAATGGTCGGTGAAAGAATGACTGCCCTGGCAGAAAAAAATAAGTGCCACCCTATCCTCCTACTAGCTAGAAATTGATGGGGCCAGTCTCTATATGACTTAGCTTCCCAGGGAGTCCAGGATGACAGCAAAAAAAAAAAAGTAGTGGGAAATCCTTTAACTTTCTTATAGACACTGATGCAGCTCACTCTGTCTTGAGAGAAGCCCTTGGACACCAGAAAGACAACAATCCAAGGAGCAACAGCCCAATCATCTACTTCCTATGGACAACATTCTGGATTATATACGTAGAACAAAAAAACATATATAAAGAAACACAACCACTCATTCATTTCTGCTTATACCAGTGTGCCCATACCCAAAACTTCAGAGACTCCACCTTTTTGCCAACCTGACTATCCTTGCTCTGGATTCAGGCCAAGCTCCTACCAATATTCCAGATAACTGTCCTCTGTCTAAGGTATACCACTAAGACTCAGCCAAGTAAGGTAAGAGCAAACCTCAGGTTATGTACAGGAACTCCATGATCTTTGAGGCCAAGGAAGAGATCATAAAACATATCAACACATTGAAGGAGGGAGAAATTTGTGTTCCCTGCCACTTATAAAACATTCCCTTGTTCTGTGTCCTGAAGTCTAACACATAAGGCATCCAACCAGTACAGGATTTTTAAAAATTCAACAAATGGGTTAGAAATCATCTACCCCACAATGCTGAACCTATACATCCTTCTAAGCTTGTTGTCTGTGCCCCAGCAAAGGAAGATCTATATTGTTCTGAATATAAAAGATGCTTTCTTCTGCCTACTTCTGATGCTGGTCACACAAACCATATTAACCCACAAGGTGGATATACAGGTCAAATAACATAGACTAAAGTTACCAACATTGTGAGATGAAGCTCTAAGTGGAAATCTATTGAAATTGTGACAAAAAATATTCACAAAGCATCCTGTTCCAGTTTGTAAATGCATTGAAGAGAAGTATAGAGAGGCAACAGAAGGCTTTGTAGAAGCCTTCAAGCCCAGAGTCTCAGGCAAAAAAGTATCAGTTGATTTCCTTATCTCACATAATTAGGTTTCAACCTAGAGAAAGAAAGTAGATGCTTTTCCATGATATTTCAGTCATCTGCAAATACTCCCAAATCAAAGACTGGGACCTAGTTTTACAGAGGCATTTTCTGAATTCAGGTATCTTCATCTCAAACTAGCTTGTTTCAAGCTGGCATAAAGCTATACAGCAAGGGAACCATGATCCAGATTAGGGGTAGAATGACAGGAGCAATGCTTGTGCTTTGAAGAGACATAGCCCAATGTATGTGCTTTCAGCCTTCTGTGTCACTGTAATTCATTTCTTTCCCACAAATTCTTATGTGTGCCTGTTCTATTAGAGATAGATACTTGAGTCCTAAAATTCTCTTCTTTCATCATGCTTATCTTTGACTAAATCTATCTCCCAATTTCTGTTCTCATAATTATGGGTAAAGGGTCAATTATGCCAACCTTAATAACTGATGGCACTGGCCCACAATATCTTGCTGACTGCAAACTCAAAGAAAACCATTACAAATCTGTTCACCACAATGAAGACCACTTAGTTTTCTTTATTTTTAAAAGTTGTGAACTACCATCACTGCTATCTTAAATTTCCAGAGAAAAGTGTGCAATCATAATTTTTCTGTCCACTCTAACAGTTTTATCAATTCTCTACCAGTTCATGCTTTCAATTAAGACACGTCATATCTGTGCTCCTGAGTTTAGACGTCATCTCATTTATATCTCTAGTCCTTTTCTTATAGTATTAAAGCAACAAATCTGCCTTACAGAATAAGATGAAGCTTTACTCTATTATGTGTCCTGTGGTTTTTTTTTTTTTTTCTGTGCCTTTTTTTTCTTTCTCTACTTTCAGCTTATCTTAAGTCATTTCTTTGGTGTTTTACTTTAAATACCATTTCCCTTGGGATACCCAAATAAGTGCACAATCAAAAGTGTTTGGATAAGTGGAAAAAATGAATGTATGTTTTGATCACCTATATGACAAAAAGTCTTGGCACATATCACAGAAAATAACAGAGTCTTGTGAAATGTGAAGCAAAAGTATTGTCTATTACTCACCTTTCATATTGGGGTGCTTCTTGAAAGCATTTCTGACAGTTCTACATAAACAAAAATCATATTCATACTGGAAGAACTAGAAGCAAACCCTGTTGGGCTACAGCAACAAGCTCTCATCAATTGAGTACTGAAAAGCTTACCACCTTATAAGTCTGACTCTACTGAGTATCCCTGTTAAGGGAAACTGTAAAGAAAAGGTGTTGATTTGCTAACACTTGTATAGTCAGGTCCTGTGCTAAACCATTAAGCAAATGAAAAGCACCCTGAGGTTAGAGAGAACCCCTGCTTACTGCACTTTCTACTAAATCACTGTCTTTTCTCACCTTTGTGGCTAGTTTGCTTACTTAGCAGCATGAATGGTCACTTGTTATTCATGAACCAAAGTGCAAATGGCTGAATACTGCTCTCTGTGAATTCTCATTAATGCACAGTTCTTTTGTGTCTGCTACCCTTTAATTCATTCTGCAACACTCCAATCTCACAAAAAGCAGAGTAGAACAGTATTATGAAATACACTTCAGATTGACCGAATGTGATTTTTGTCATTCATTCACAATGGCAAAATGTACAAAGGTGGGAAATTAAGATATTTTCCTAAATAAACCATTTAGCTTAACTCTATACAGGTGTGTGAAGTACACGATTTGCATGGTAAAACATGCACTTTGCGAACTTGCTTTGAATTTCTAAGCACTTCTATTTCCATAACTGTCTTGGAACTGCAGGTGCACAGGATATTTACACCAAAGACAGAAATAATGTATGAATTATTCCCTCTTCTAGCTACTTCCCCTCTTCACTTCCCAGCCTGAGAGCTTGATAGTAAATAGGACTATGTTCAAGAAAGAAGGAGAAGAAAGAAACTTTACAATTTGTGCCAAATGACTTTAATCCATCTAAGAAAAGCATAAATTAATCCTCTTTCTCTGTACCCGCTCTGAGTATGAAGCTAGACACAGTGTTTGTGCCTTGGCTCTTTAGGAGACTTCATTCTTTACTGAATTGAATGAATTTCACTGATTTCAGTCACTAATTGGTTCAATTCATTAACAACATTTTTAAGGTTTTCTTTCGCTTTTAATGTCAACTTAATGAAATACCTCTGTTTATGTGTTTCTTTCTCACAAAAAGATATTCCATTAGAAAACAGATGAATAAGACATAGCCTTATTTCAAAAAGCCCCTGATGTCTTAATAACAGAAATTGCTGTGCTTTCTGGCACAGAGATAGATAGCTCTTTCTGTCCCTTGTTTATTTTATAATATATTTACACTTTGAAATATAAATATTAATCACCAAAAACTTGGAAATAATCTGATCAATTTTAAATAAGAGGATATTTAAGTATCCTGTTTGAGGAAGTGGTTTGTAGATTTCTGCAAGATAAAATGGGAGGAAGTGAAGAAGGTTCTTGTAATAAAGTAAAATAAAATAAAATATTTGGATGAATATAAAATGGTGGGAACTAAACATCTTAGGAAATTCCTCTCCCCACCTACATCTAAATATGTAAACACAATTGCATTATGGGTTCTAAAGGACTGACAGAATGTTTGAAGCTTCAATTTTTTTTTAACAGCTGGAATGTGGCAGATCTTGGATTAAATTATTTTGGAATGCTTCTCGTTGTCCATTTCTTTATGTAACTTAAAACTTTTGGAATTCTATTACTTAATCAACTGCACTCCTGCTTGTTCCAAGCCCCAAAGTAAGAATGTGATAAGGTCACATGTAAAAGCCAGTTAAGTTTTACCTGTTCTATTATAGCACCTGAGGCTCCTCCTAGTACATTTTTAAAATTCCTTGATTTATATATTTTCTGGGCTCTGCAACCATCAGAGTTCAGGTAATTATTTCCATGCTTGACCGTGCTCTTCAGGCATGATGAATTTGTCTTCTCTGGGTTACTGGCATTCAAATGTGGCAGAAGAATATACTAATGTGTATATTTGTGTCAATCAGAAATTATCAACTAAATGAACAAATAAATATGTGAATGACTTCTATATTTGTAAACTCTAAATATCCTATAATGTTACTGCCATAATACCCAGTTTAGAGTTTATAATATAGAAGTTACTCATATATTCCTCTTGCCCAGGAACACCTATTAAGGTTGACTCCAAATCTATGTACCACATGGAAGCAGTTTTATGAATTTTTTAAAGCAATAGAACAAATAAAGCTATAAAAACCAAGGCTTTCTTTTTCTTCAAAAAATTTTTGTTAAGTGTCTACTTATTGTCAGGTGGGACTTCCAGTGGAGGGAGGGTGACACCAAACCACTCAGAAGATCTTTGACCCAAAATTTGTCCTGCCTACAATATGTGCAAGGATAAAGATGCAGCAGACTTTGAAGGAACGGCCAAGAAATGACTGGCCCAAATTGAGGTCTATCCGATGGGGAAGAGACAACTCTTTTTTTTTCCCCCATTTTTAAGGCATTTTTTTACTAGATATTTTGTTCAGTTACATTCCAAATGCTATCCCCAAAGCCCCCTATACCCTTCCTCCACCCTGCTCCCCAACCCACCCACCCCTGCATCCTGGCCCTGGCATTCCCCTATACTGGGGCATGTGATCTCTGCAAGAGCAAGGGCCTTTCCTCCCATTGATGGCCAACTAGGCCATCCTCTGCTACATATGCAACTAGAGACACAACTCTGGGGGGTACTGGTTAGTTCATATTGCTATTCCTCCTACAGGGTTGGAGACCCCTTTAGCTCCTTGGGTACTTTCTCTAGCTCCTTCATTAGGGGCCTTGTGTTCCATCCAATAGATGACTGTGAGCATCCACTTCTGAATTTGCCAGGCATTGGCATAGCTTCACAAGAGAGAGCTATGTCAGCGTCCTGTCAGCAAAATCTTTCTGGCGTATGCAATAGCATCTGAGTTTGAAGGTTGTATATGGGATGGATCCCTGGGTGGAGCAGTCTCTGATGGTCTTTCCTTCCATCTCAGCTGTGAACTTTGTTTATCTGTAACTCCTTCCAGGGTTATTTTGTTCCCCGTTCTAAGAAGGAGCAAAGTATCCACACTTTGGTCTTCCTCCTTCTTGAGTTTCATGTGTTTTGCAAATTGTATCTTGAATAATCTTGGCATTATTAATGCTACTCTGATGTGTTTGCAGACTGGAACCTAGCATAACTCTCTACTAAGAGGCTTCAGCATTGGATGGAAACAGATACAAGCACCCATAGCCAACCATTAGGTGAACTTGTGCAGTCTTGTGGAAGAGTGAGAAGAAGAATTCTAGTAGCCAGAGGGGTCAATGACAGCACAAAATGCCTCACTGGGTCAGCTCTCCTGAGCCCATTAGGGGCTCATGGAAACTTAATCATAAGCCAATGTGTATGCACAGGTTGGACCTAGACATCCTAAACATAAGTGCAGGAAAACATGCAGTTTGATCTTAATGTGGATCACCTAACAATTGCAGCAGGGGCTGTCTCAGACTTTGAATCACTTTCCCTTCCCTAGTTAGGCTGCATTGTATAGCCTCAGTGGGAGAGGATGCCCCTACTCCTACTGTGACTTGATGTGCCAAGATAGGTTGGTAGACATGAAGGTGGAATAGAGAGAGGAGGGTGGGAGGGTGAGACTTGAAGGAGAGAAGGGAAGTGGACTGTACTCAGGGTATAAAGTGAATAAATAGATGAACTAATAAAAAAGATAACAAACTAGGTAATTACAATTAAAACAATATATTGGTGAAAAATGAAGTAGGCATGTTAAAGAAAAACAAAGGAAATTTCATATATGTAAGAATCAGATTCTGTCTAATGGAATTCTTAGCCTTTTGGTTGTTAGAAACTATGATTATGTTAACTTAATGCACTGTAGTAGTTTTATCTCCAACACTTATGATGTTAGGTACAATACAGGCAAAGGATAGCTATTTAGAGTACTAATCATAACCTAAGATTAATTTTAACTATGAACTCAATCTTTAATATTCCAATATCTCCATAATCATTTAAATTCTTACCAGTTAACAGGCTTTGAAGAGAGTTCAGTGGAGGATACTGCTTCTTTCTTACAATTTTGGTGTTGACAATAGCTATGACTAATTAAAAAACATTGATGTAGTACATTTATGTTATCATCTAAGATCATAATATTGAGAAAGATATTATGGCTTCGGTGAGCTAAGAGCTTTAGAAATACAAGAAATCATAAAAGAGATTCAACCAGTTTGGTTTCATTAGAAGAAGAGACCTGATATAATGAAAATATATTAAAAGCAGATTTATTAGATCGGTTTGCATGATTAGATCTATGTAGTCCGACAATGACCACCTCACACTAAATGCTGAGACTTCTGTAATCTGCTGAGTATGCAAGAATAATTGTCTCAGCAGTCTCAACCTGGTACTGAGGGGCAAGAAGATTTCTGGAGACCTGATGATCATTGGTCCACATGGCCAGCCCGAAGAAGCAGGGTTCTGATATTAGCAAAGTAATCCAAAATTAGTAGCAACATGAATGAAAGTGAAGATGTACTTGCCAGCAAGAGTGAAAGCACGAAAGCAAAGCTCAAACTTCCGTCTTTTATTTGGGTGACCACTAGAAGTTTCTCTTGATATTTAGGGTGAGTTTTCCCACTTTAAATGACCTGAACAAGAAAATCCATCACATCCTGGTAATTTATTCCAGATCTAATGAAGTTGACAATCAAGATTAACCATCATAGTGTAACCACTATGTGTTTCTTTCTATGTGTTGTCCATGTAATGACCACAAGTCAGTTATTTATTATTTTTACTTTAATGATAAGTCTGCTGATATTGTTCTTTTATTAGTTTTTAAATTAATTATTTTGATTAAAATACAAAAAATGGATTTCACCATGATATTTTCATATGTATACATTAGTATAGTCTGCTCTTTTTCACTCTTCGCTGTCCTTCAACATTCTCTCCCTGTATTCCATGTATCTCTCCTTCTCCAAATACATGTTCTTTCTGCTTTCAAGCCATACATATTTTGTAACCTGTTCTTTTTACCTTCTTCTTCTTCCCTTTTAGGACTCCCAATTAAGACACATTTAATTCATCTCAGTATTTCAGTGAACATATTAAACTTACTGAGTCAATACTAAAATAGGAGAACATTTCAATGCCTATGTCTGAAAGTAAGATACACTTAAGCATGTATAGTGTGGTTATATTAAAGAGAATAGTTTCCATGGGCTTATATAGTGGAATGCTTGGTGCCCAGTTAGTGGGACTACTAAGTGTGGCCTCCTTGGAGTGGTCATGACCATGATGGAAGTGGTATGTCAGTGGGGGTAGGGTTTGAGATTCAAATGCATATGTCAGGTAAAGCTTTGTTCTTTCTCTTTGTCTGCCTGAAATTTGTGAATCATATGTGAGAGCTCATCTACTGCTCCAGAAAAATATCTGCCTGCTTCCCACCATAATTGATCATGGACTTACATTCTGAAACCGTAAGCAATTTCAAATTAAAAGGTGACTGGGTCATAATATCTCTTTACAACAATAGAATAAGATATCCAAGTACTCTACTACATTTAGACACTGACTAAATTATATTTGATTCTCTTTTTTATCAGAATGAGGATTAGACAACTGTCTCATTTCCAGAACTATGAAAGATTCATTTTTATGAAAACAAAGTAATAACTTCTCTGACACGTTTGTTTGATTCTAGACCACAGCAATGAAATAGTACAATAAAGCAAGATAATTTTTTTTCTGTTCCATCAGTTTTCCTAAAAGATGTCTTTATTTCATGTAGTTTCCAAGTAAATAACTATCCCAGTGTCCAAAGACCTGTTTCTTTGTGTAAACTTTGGTTCCATTCTGGACTTTGTATTATAATAGACAGTTGTACAACTATTCCTTCTTATGATGACAAAGAATCTTTTGTTAATCTATCAAGAGTGGTACAGCTAAGTACTATGGTAATTCTGAAAGGACTGAGTTAGTCAGAGACACATTGACTCAATGAAAGATGAAAGACTGGCAGTTTGGGAGACTAGGCCTAAGATTCTGCTTCCCAGAAATGAGAACTCACAGCTAGGGGCCCATGGTCAGCAAACGACAGCTGCACACTGTCATTCCCTGGACACATTGTCATCTGGCCTAAAGTAAGAATAGGTAGCTAAAATGAATAAGCAGCATCCTGGGAAGTCTCCAGAGTGTAATCAATTGTTGAATCAAGAACCTTAAAGATAGACTAACCAATCAAGATTAAAGGGCAAATAATTCATCCCTAGAATTCCCCTAACAATAAAAGTTAGGCCTGCAAGTCCACCAGGGGTCTTCATTCCCAAATAGAGAGACAACCACATGCAGGAATTTCATCTGAATATGTGCTCTTTGCTTTAGCATACTATTTGAGTCTGGGGTATCATTTTTTTTCTTTTGAGGCTGAAAGTGTTTGAATTGTAAAGAATGTGGGTTTTTTAGTTATTGATAGATTTTTAAAGGACTTTTGAATATATTTCTTAATGATTAATTTTTAATATTTTTAATTAATTAACTTATTTATTATTATCCCCTCCCCCTGCACTGCTCTCTAACCCATCCACCCCCTCATCCTGGCCCTTGAATTCCCCTGTACTGGGGCATATGCTCATCCAAGACCAAGGGCCTCTCCTCCCATTGATGGCCCACTAGGCCATACTCTGCTACATATGCCACTAGAGACATAGCTCTGGGGGGTACTGATTAGTTCATATTGTTTGTCATATTGCATATAAAAGGTATGTTTTCAATTGATTTTTTCACATTTTTACATTGCATGATATGGAAAATTATTATCTAAAAAATCATACTTTAGTTGAATTTTTTTTATTCAATGAATTTTTTTCTTTTTTTAATTATTATTAATTTTTGCTAGATATTTTCTTTATTTACATTTCAATTGCCATCCCAAAAGTTCCCTGTACAC
>NC_034613.1:102589995-102616190 GCF_900095145.1 Mus pahari | reverse complement strand
ATCTTCATTCTCATCTACTCCTATTATCTGAAGGTTTGTTCTTCTCATTGTGTCCTGGATTTCCTGGATATTTTGAGTTAGGATCCTTTTGCATTTTGCATATTTTTTGATTGCTGTGCCCATGTTCTCTATGCAATCTTCTGCAGCTGAGATTTTCTCTTCTATCTCCTGTATTCTATTGCTGATGCTCACATCTATGGTTCCTGATTTTTTTCCTAGGGTTTCTATCTCCAGAGTTGTCACATTTTGGGTTTTCTTTATTGCTTCTATTTCCCTTTTAAGGTCTTGGATGGTTTTGTTCAATTCCATCACCTGTTTGTTTCTGTTCTCCTCTCTTTCTTTAAGGACTTCTACCTCTTTAGAAGTATTATCCTGTTTTATTCTTTAAAGACTTGTACCTCTTTAGCAGCAATCTCCTGCATTTCTTTAATAATGCCCTTCTTAAAGTCCTCTACCAGCATCATGAGGTATGCTTTTAAAGCAGGTTCTTGCTTTTTGAGTGTGTTGGGTTATTCAGGACTGACTGAGGTTGGAGTGCTAGGTTCTGATGATGGTGAGTAGTCCTGGTTTCTGTAAGTAATATTCTTATGTTTGTTTTTTGCCATCTGGTGATATCTGGTGTTCACTGTTATAGTTGTCTCTGGTTGCAGCTTGTTCCTCCTGTGATTCTGTTAGCTTCTGTCAGCAGTCCTGGGAGTCCAGCTCTCTCCTGAGACTCAGTGGTCAGATTACTCTCTTCAGGGAAGTTCTCCTCTAGCAAGGAAGGTGCCCAGAGTCCTGGCATTTAGATCTGCCTCCTGGCTGAAGATGTAGGCCCAAAACTGGGCCTGTCCCAGAATATGTGTTGCCTCTGCTGTTTATTCACTCACCTGCACAAACTAGCCACCAAGGGACCCTGGACACAATATGACTCTCTCATCTGCTCTGGCAGACAGAGCCCTCACAAGTGGCCACCTTTCCTCTGGCGAGGAAGGTGCCCAAATTTTTGGAGCCTGAAACAGGGTCTGTCCCAGAAGCTAGGTTCCTTCTGTCTGTTCCAAAGCTGTGTAGATTCTGAAGTCCACACTCTCTACAGTGCAGACTGGAACCTAGGCAAACTGGAGCAAAGATGACTCCCCAACCAGCTCAGGCAGTGAGAACCCTCCCGGGCAGACACCTCTCTTCTGGTGGGAAAGGTGCTCATATGTCTAGAGACAGAAATGGGATCTTTCCCAGAAGCTGAGTTGCTTCTGCAGGCTTCCCTCTCCCTGGCCATGCACCGGAGCAAAAAATGGCTCTCTTACCAGCTCTGGTGGTGACAACTCTTCTGGGTGAACACCTCTCCTCTGGTGGGAATGGTGCAGGATGTCTGGAGCCAGAAATGAAGTCTGTCCCAGCAGCTGCGTTGCTTCTGCAGACAGGCCTCTCCCTGGCAATGCACCAGTGAAAAGATGGCTCTCCTACCAGCTCTGTCACTGAGCTAGTTGAATTTTATTCATTAAAAAGTTTACTGACACTCAGACCCTTTGGTGAACTTTAGTGTTTCTACTGGTGGAGAGTATTAACTCCATGATGGTAGCTGTTGTGTGCTCATACAGTTAGTTGTTGAATGGTTAGAATGCTGTAGGTTATAGTAGTTTCTAAAAAAAAAAAAAAAAAAAAAAAAAAAAACAACTATATTTTTTTGCTTATGTTTTTTTGTTTTGTCTATCATGTTTTATTTTGCTTTTCATGTAAGATTTCTTTGTGGCATACAGTATTTTTTATGTATTTTTCTATAAAAGTTGTTTTTTTGAAAAATGGTCTTATATCTTGAAAACCTAGCTACTGATCACCTATATTTAAATACTATTCATAATTCTTTATCATCATTTCAATCTCAGTTCCAGTATATTTGCCAAGAATAAATTCCACTTCAGGACACCATTTTATCTGTTCAACTATAACAAGCAGAACCATATTAATTAAAATATTTTTTATAAAATTGTACTCAGAACATCTCTTAATTTCATTGTGATCTATTGATATTTAAAACTAAGTGTTTTGATAAATTATTAACTTTCTTTTAATGGCCTTAGAGGTTGCTGATTGTTGTTTATATAAAGTTTTATTTCCATTAATTTTATCTTTCTATTATACAATAGATTGATTGTAGATTATAATCAATATCAACATCTCATTAAGTCACCTAGAACACTATGTTTTTAATGACCTCTCACTTATGCTCCACACATATATCTTCCTGGAATAACATTTGATTAGCTGCACATTCAGAATGACATGATTTAAAGGAGATTTGCAAAGTGCTTTATGGGAATCATCTAAAAAATATTATTTGATCTTAAGAAATGTGTGTGATATCTATGCTGATTTTCCCAGATGCTACAAAATAAATGTAGACATTTATAGCTAGTATCTACTAACCTCTGATGGCAACATATGAGAAACAGAAAATCTTAGCTTATACATATAAGACAAAAAATTATTGAATGAGTTATGAACTTTCTAAATGATTAATTTTCTTTTGAGAAAAATGTTCATATAAGAAATTATTGTTAGTTACTTTTACACATTTTTTAATATTTTAAATGCTGTATTCAAGTAAAACCTTATTACAACTCCAGGGAGGTGTCATTTATGAATAGGGCATTGTATATTTCAAATATTTCACTAAATTTATCAATATTGTCAATATTTAAGAAATACTGGCTGCAGGTTATACAGAACATTTTAGGCATAATTTTCTTTCTCTCTTTGCAATATTTAAAGTGTCACCTAATGTTAAAAGTTGATGAAATCAGTGATTATATGTTATTAAAGATTAATTGCTTCCACCTTTGTACATCTTAAGTGTATGCCAACTAAAACTGAGCAAAAGGTTTAAGTTGCCTTAACAGAAGATGAGAGTTATTGTCTTTTAAATTATTTCCTGTGAGGTAGTTTAGGAATTTATAATACCTTTGATTTTTCTTGACATGTCACCTTAAAAAAGACAGAACGGAATAATCTGTCATAACATATACATCTTAGATATGACAGATGCTTGTAATATTATTTTAAGAATCTCTAGTTGGGAAAAGAAAAGTATATGAGTATGTAAATTTATATGTCTTTCTTCTCTTTACCAGGAACAGAAGGCAGACTAAATAAACAGAATCTTTTAGTCTCAAAAGAAGGCACAAACTTAAGTCAATTTATAAAAATTTACCCTTTTCAAGGAAGCAGTCTTGATCGCATCTTAGTCAGTCTTTCCTCTCACCTTTCATTATTTGTTTAGGAAAATTAAAAGGGTATGTGTGGTGCACAACAGCCAGAAGCAGGCAGACATCTGTGATATCCAGGCCCTGCTTAACCTGTTTGGTGTGGAAAGGTCCAGCACTGCATAGCAAAACTCAGTCAAAAATTAAAAGGAAGGGGAGAGGGGTGGCAGATAAAGAAAATAATGCTCTTTTTAATCTTAAGATTAAGACATCTCTTTGAGAACTAATGAATATTTTTTGTTATTCTAGGTTATATTCTATATACCCAATAGAGATATTTGGTACTAATTTCTATTTTCTTTTGGTTGCATTTTCTTCTTTTTTTAAAATTTTAATTGGTTATTTTCATTATTTACATTTCAAATGTCATCCCCCTTTCCAATTTTCCCTCCACAAACCTCCTCTCCTCCTCTCTGAGACTCCAGCTGCTTTGATGAGGGTGCTACCCCAGCACACCATCCACTCCTGCGTCAGTGCCCTAGCATTCTCCTATCCTGGGTCACTGAAACTCCACAGGACCAAGGAACTCCCCTCCCAGTAATGCCTGATAAGTAATGCCTGTGCTACATATCCAGATGCAGTCATGGATCCCCCCCATGTGCAATCTTTGGTTGGCAGTTTAGTCCCTTGGAGATCTGGGGTGTCTGTTTGGTAGATATTGTTGGCCTTCCTATAATATTGCAAACTCCTTCAGCTCCTACAGTCCACACCCTAACTTCTCCTTTGGAGTCCTGCACTTAGTCTTATGGTTGTCTGTGTACATCCACATCTGTATTGGTCAGGCTCTGGCAGACCCTCTCAGGCACAGCTATATGAGGCTCCTGTTGTAAGTGCTTCTCAGCATCAGCAATAGTGTCTGGGTTTGGTGTCCACAGATGGGATGGATCACAGGGTGAAACAGTCTCTGCATGGCCTTTCCTTGAGTCTTTACTCCATTCTTTGTTCCTGCATTTCCTTTTGACAAAAGAAAATCTAGATTAATATTTTTGAGGTAAGCGGGTGTCTCATCCCTCAAACCAGGGGCCGTGCCTATTCACTGGATATAGACTCTGCAGGTTCTATCTCCCCTTTGTTTGGTATTTCAGCTAATGTCTGCCCTGTTGTGTCCTGGGAACCTCTTGTGTCCCTGGTATTTGCGACTTTCTAGTGGCTACCCCAATTGACTTACACCTACTGCTACACACCTCTTTTCAAATTCCTCACCCTCTGTATTTCTCCCCTATCTCTTCCCATATCTGAATTGTCCCTGCTCCTTTTTCCTCACCCTCCTTTCTCCCTCCCAGGTCCTTCTACCTTTACTTTCTGGAGCTTATTTTCTTCCCACTTCTGTATAGGACTCTAGCATCCACACTTTTGTATGGTTTTCTTTCTTCTTGGGTTTCATATGGTCTGTGAGTTGTATCATGGGTATTCTAAGCATCTTTTTGGCTAATATCCACCTATCAGTTTGCACATACCATGTTTGCTCTTTAGTGACTAGGTTACCTCACTCAGGATTACAGTTTGAGCTTCCATCCATTTGCCTGCAAATTTACTGAAGTCATTGTTTTTAGTAGCTGAGTATTGTTCCATTGTGTAAATGTACAACATTTTCTGTTTCCATTCCTCTCTTGAGAGACATCTGAGTTTTTTCCAGCTTCTACCTATTAGAAATAACGCTTCTATGAACATAGTGGAGAATGTGTCCTTGTTTTGTGTTGGAGCATCTTCTGGGTACATGCCCAAGAATGGTATAGCTGGTTCCTCAGGTAGACCTATTCCCAATTTTCTGAGGAACCACCAGACTGATTTTCAGAGTTGTTGTACAAGCTTGCAATCCCACCAGCAATGGAGGAGTGTTCTTCTTTCTCTACATCCTTGCCAGTAACTACTGTCACTGAGTTTTTTATCTTAGCCATTCTGACTGGTATAAGGTAGAATCTGAGGGTTGTTTTGATTTGTATTTCCCTGATGACTATGGATGTTGAACATTTCTTTAACTACTTCTCAGCCATTTGAGATTCTTTAGTTGAGAATTCTCTGTTTAGCTTTGTATCCCATTTGTAATAGGGTTATTGGGTTCTGTGGAGTCTAATTTCTTCAGTTCTTTGTATATTTTGGATGTTAGCCCTCTGTCAGATGTAGGGAACCTATGAAAGATGGAGAACATTGTTTTTCTTCTCTTAGATTATTGAAGTTTATTGTATTGACATTGAGTGTATTAGTTTGACATTTGCATTTGATGACAATTGGAAACATAAATACGTAGTTGTTAGTTGACTATTTAACATAAAGTATGCTGTATTCCAGTTTTATATTCCCACACAAATAAGGCTTTTGTATATTTGCTTCAATATTTTCAATGGGAAAAATTCTCAGATGGCAAACCAGAAATTAAATGAAATTACCAAAAGACTGCATCATCAACTAGTTTTTTAGTTTTGAGCAATACAGTCAAAATTTCTTATGCTATATTTATTTTATTCAGTTATAAATATCTTATAGTGAGAATTGATTGTTTCTATTTTGTGTTTGGAGATGTTTCATGATTTATATGCTCTTTTTGTGATTAGCATATACATGAATATGCACAATAAATATGCATACACATTTGACTTTACTCATCTTTGATTCTGTTTGTTTACATTTCCCTGACTCTTTCTTTCTCTTATACATATACTCCTAAGTTTGCTAGGAATGTTTTATTTCAACATACACCATACAGTAAAGGTTTTATATTGTTTATTCATAGTTTCTAGATTATGTAAAATGGGCATCTGAACAATATATTTTTTAAAACATTTTATTTTATGTATAGTAGTATAATTTACATATTTAATAATAATATAATATAATAGTTTCATATAATTAATACAGATGCAAACCAGGAAATGTTTCAGGATACAAATACCCTCTAAATGGATCAATTAGACAAATATATCAAGTCATTAGTCATCTCTAATTCATATTACATTAATGGTCAAAGGAATTAAAATCCAAATCCCAACTTTCAAAATCACTTCCATAGGCAATAATATATGTTGAATTCTTCTGAAATGCAAAAAAGTGATTCTTGCAATTTCAATACAAAGAAAGTTGAATTTACATATCCATTTGGTAAAATGAATAAACAAATAAGTAAATAATAGGGTTGAAACAGAAAATGTTACCTTTATTGGTATACCTTCATTCATGATTCATGAATCCTATTTTCTACACTCCAACAAACCTCATCACTTAATATCAGCCAGTCTTTGTCTCCTTTCTTAATTTGTACATTTTACCCAGTATTTGTATATAAACATAAATATATATATGTATTGTATAAGTGTAAAAATTGCATTATTTATTGTTGTTGTTTTTTGTTTTTTCCTGAAATTGGTCATTTCCCTAAATATTATGCCTTCTGGGTAAATTCATCTTCCTGGAAAATGTCATAATTTCAGTTTTCTTTAGAGCTTTAAAATTTCATGTCTTCATTATCTATTCTTCTGTTGATAGTCACCTGGTGGTTTCTACATCTTAGCTAATATGAATAAAGCAGCAATGACTCTGAAAGTATTCTGTGGTAGGATATAGAGATTCTTGTGTTTATGTCCAGTAATGGTTTAACTTGGTTATATGATAATTATACTTTTAATATTCTTAGGAATATACAAACCCAATTATAAATAGAACAGAGGTCTAAACAGAAAGGTCTCAATTGAGGAAATAATAGTGGTTTAAAAATACCTTAAACAAGAAGCCCTTGGTCCTGTGAAGGTTCTATGCCACAGTGTATGGGACTGCCAGGGCCAGGAAGAAGGAGTGGATGTGTTCATGAGCAGGGGTAAGGTGGAAGTGATAGGGGTTTTCAGAGGTGAAACTAGGATAGGGATAACAGTTGAAATGCAAATAAAGAAAATATTTAATAAAAAATTCAAAAAATACCTCAGGCAATATTTATCATCTTTAACAATTAGGGAAATATAAATTAAAATATCTCTGATAGTTTATTACATTCTATTGAAATGGTTACAATAATCAAAACAACTAAAACACATGCTGGAGAAGTTTTGTAGAAAAAGCAACCCTTATTCTTAGCTGATCTGAATGAAAATTGTGGTTAGTCTTGAAGTCAGTATGCAAAATTCTCAAAAAGCTAAAAATAAACCTATCCCAAGACAGAGCTATGTCACACCTTGACATACATTCCAAGGACTCTATGTCCTACTCTACATAACCTTACTCAGCAATGGTTATTGCAACCCAATTTTAATAACTAGTAAATAATCACAACCCAGTTGTCGTTCACAGATGAATGGATAATGAAAATGTAGTATACATATAGAATGGAATACTACCCCTAATGTCTGTGTTAATTTGCCTTCCTATCAGCAGATGATAAGACCACTTATTCCCAACAATCTCTCCAACAATTACCAGGTTGCTTGGTGATAGCCATTTTGACTTGAGGGTAGCAATACCTCAATGTAGTTTTAATTATCATTTCTATGATGATTACTGATCATCATTTTTTTTAATATTTAATGATCATTTGCATTTCTTCTATAAAAAAAACCTCCATTTCATTAGACCAAGATACAGTTTAGGTACTTTATATATTCATTACTATTGACTTGGTAGTGCATGTGTTAATATGATATAGAGGAAGAGATCCTACACATACAGCAAATCATTTAAAGTGAAACTGCTTCATACAGTTGAACTCTCTTTTAAATTCCATAAAAACTTATACTAGTTAGAGACTTAGGAAATCCATTGGTTTAGTTAAAGGCTATTGTATAGGAACTAGAAGCCTAACATAGAGATGTAAATTTTTGTAAATGTAACCAATTAGTTTGATTTCTCCACTGGGACCACTGATGCAGTAGTGGCAAGTCCAGAATATAGCTACCTGCTCCACAGGAGGCAATCTATATCTGACAATGTTGTTAATCATAGTAAGAAGCCTGTGGTTGATGAGGTCCTAGGTCACAGTGGAGAAGTTATATCTATTCTTTTGCCAATTAGATACTATATGTTTATTACATTACCTTCAAAATACTTATATTTAAATATTTTTTAATGTTACAATTGTTAAAAATTTTAATCCAAAGAATTATAAGCTATAGTTTTAAATAGATTGATCACATAGACTGACAAAACATACACTTTCTTTCCCAGCTGACAGAATAATAATTTCTCATTTAACCCTTCATACCAGGACATTCTATCTTCCTTGCTTTGTAAGCACCTCCTGATGGCCCCAAAGTAATTCTAACCTCTATGAAGATTTCAGAAAAAAATACACATATCTAAAAAATAAGGCTAGTGATACATAAGAGAGTGCAGGACAAAGCCAGACCATATCCCAGCATGAAGACCCATGTATTTGAAGATAGGACACTTGCGTTTATAAAATGTTTCAATTCAAATTCCTGTCATACTTAATTTCAACAGCCACAATTTAATGTTGACATCAGCATTGGTCAGGAAGTTCTTCCTTAGAGCAGGCAGTGGTCTTTATACAGACTGATTACAGTAGCATAATATAAGCAACTACTGAATGTTCACCTATCAGTTGGCAACCTATTTTACCATTGTCGTTGGCTTAAGAAATGTCACAAGAAGAGTTCAAAAAATTTATAAGACAAAGGAAAAAATACATGAGATAGAATGCTGCTAACAGAGCATAGCATTTCTTTTACATAGTAGCCGCACGGTAGAGATTGGGCCTTTCCACATCTGGTTATGCAGGGTGAGAAGAAGGAGCCATTGATTTACAAGTAGATGATAGGAGCTAGTAAGGAAGGGGTCTGAGTATTTATAAATACTTAAAGATTTCTAGAGGATGGAGAAACATTTTATTCAGTGGTATCATTGGTTATAGGAAGGTAATATTGTTGGAAAAATTTCTTTACTCAGATTCCTATAAGAATGTCTAATAAAAAACAATAGGTCGCCAAAAAATAATCCTCATGAAAACAGAATGCATCCAGCTATGAAAAGAGGTGAAGATGAGTGGATAGAGAACAAGGGGGGAGGGTAATAAATTAACATGATAAAACCAGTATATTTAAACTTTTCCTTCCTTCCTTCCTTCCTTCCTTCCTTCCTTCCTTCCTTCCTTCCTTCCTTTCTTTCTTCCTTCCTTCCTCCCTTCCTTCCTTCTTTCCTTCCTTCCTTCCTTCCTTCCTTTCATTCATTTCTTTTCTCATTTTTTTCTTAAACAGAGTATCACTTTGTAGGCCTGATTTATATGAAATTTTTTATGTCATACTGGATAGCCTTGAACTCAGAGAGGTCTCCCAGCATTTTGAATGCTTCGATTCAATGCCACCACAGCCTACCTGGTTATGAATTATTTTCCTTATCTTCACATACTCATACTATTATGTCTCAACTTTTGTATTCTGGGGATACTGATTGAATGCTCCCCTGATGAGGTTTTCCTTCCTCTTCTACAATTAACTATTTTAGAGCCTTTTGTCATTAATTTAAAAACATATGAATGAAAATATTATAAAACAATTTTTAAATGACTGTGCTTTGCATATCATTAAATTGAATGAAGCTGGTGAATAATTTATCAAATTTGATTTAAAAATAAAAAGGTAAAGAATAATGAAACAAAACAAAATTTCAAAGTTATGATCAAATAAAGGTGCTAGTACATGTTAATGGGATTGTCAGGAGAAGAAAGAAATAATGGAAAATATTTGGAATAATAATGGGTATAATTTTCAAAATTAGTTTTTGATATCAGAACACAAAAGAAAATATTTAAGTAAGATAGATAGTAAATATCTAGATCATATCCATAGAGTAAAAGTTCAAATACAAAGGAAAAATCTAGAAAGTAGTTGACAGTAAAGTATTTTCTTAGATATTTCACTGCTATAAGAGACACAATGGCAAAAGCAACTCTTATCAGGGAAAACATTTAATTAGTGATAGCTTACTTGTTCAGAGGTTCAGTCCATTAATATCATGGCAGGAAGCATGGCGGCATTGTTCCAAAGGAAGTCAGGAGCTAGGTAGAAGGTTTCAAAGCCTTCCTTCAACAAGGCCATGCCTATTCCAACAAGGCCACATGTCCAAATAGTGCCACTCCTTTGTCCAAGTATATTCATATCACCGCATTCCACTCCCTGACCCAGATAGACTTTACAAACACATGAATCTATTGGAGAACATATCTAGCCACAATATAATTAAAAATGCATTTACTCCAAATTGAAAAATCCTACAGTCTATCAGGCCATACCTCCTAATCGTGCCACTCCTGACACCAAGTATATTCAAACCGCCACAGTCCACTCTCTAGCCACAATAGGCTTACATAAACACTTGAGTCTAAGGGGGCCATACTAACCATAGCATAATAAAAGATATATTAAATCCAAAGTTAAAATTCACATAGTCTATCACAGTTTCATAAGAGTTAAAAGATCAAATTTCAAAGCCTCTGCTTAGATTCAACCAATCACTTAACTGTAATCCCCTATAAAATCAAAATAAAAAAAAAAAAAAAACAGAACACATACTTCTTATACTACAGGATGTATATTACCATTATACCAACTGACATTATACAAAATGTCATAGTGAGGAACTACTGGAACAAAGGAAGACAGAAAACCAGGTGGGCAAACTTCAAACTCTATATTGCCATGTCTGATATCAAAGCACCCTTCCAATCTCCAACTCTTTTCTGCATTGTTGATTACAGCACAATTCTTTCTCTATGGCTTGTTCCACTCTCAGCTAGTCGCTTTCCTCAGCAGGTATCTAACAGATCTGGTATCTCCAATATCTTAGAGTCTCCAAGGCAACTTTGACATTATGGCTTCTTGTTCCAATGAATGAGATCCACATATGATCTGAGCTCCACCAAAGGACTAGGGTCATATTTCTAGCTTTGTCCTCTGCAACATTGCAGGGTTTGGTTAACATCACTTGTTGCTGCTGCTGTTCTTGGTGGTTATCCCATGGTACTGACACTTGAACATGCTGAAGTTTTTTTTTGTTTCTTGTTTTTTGTTTTTTTTCAATTTCACGTAGGTTTTACCATTAGCTTCTCATAGGCTCCCTTCATCGTGTCAAGTATCAATCTCATTACATGACCCTGTCAGTCCTGGACTGTCAACTGTTACAGTTGAGGCTGAATTTTCCCTGTTCCCTGTCCTCTCACAGTGCCAAGCCTCAGATGCTCTCCATGACTCCTTCATGCCTTTAAAACCAGGACCACTTGGGTAGGTCTTACACATTACCTGGTCCAGTTGCAGCATGAGGCCCTACCTTGTCTATCTCTGGAACACAACTTCTTTGTGGTTTCAGAAAATATTTTCCAGAAGACTTTACCTCAATGGTCTTGGTCTCCTTTTAATCACCATTAGTGCTAACTAATATAAATTGTTCCAGTAGACCCCTGTATTTTTGACCATAAAACCAGAGGCACATTGTGGAAGCTGTCAAATTCTAATAATTTCTGGAGCTGTAACATGGCTACCTTATGCTATTATATTATCACCAGCTTTCAGTTTTCCAATTCCTTTATTGCCTAAGCTTGTCTGCCTAGAACTTGCCCTGTAGGTTAACTGTGAACTCAGAGATCTGCATGGCTTTGTTTCCTGAATGCTAAGATTAATGTATTATACCACTACACGTGGACTTAGATATTTATTTACCTGGAACTTACTCTGTACCAGGGTGGCCTTTAATTTTGCAATCTGTTTGTCTCTGTCTCCTGGGATTAAAGGTATGAAGCACCATGCCTGGACCTAAGTTTTTCATTATAGATATTAATCAAGTTGAAAACAGATTAAGCCATTACAATCTATCCTTTTTCAATTTTATACATAATCATACCCCCTTATGTCCAAAAGAAAACAAAAACTAAATAATATTAGCATAATAACACATAACATGAGATAAATCTGTTTTGTACAAATACAAAATGCATAAGTTTAGCTAGATAGGATCTTGTTTCAACACCACCACTCCCTTGACTCCATTTAATATCCTTGAACACAGGATTTAGTTTCATTCATCTTACTGGTATCCCTTTACTCTTTGAACCATACATTCTGTATTTTTCCTTTCTTTTATCTTTTGTATTAAATTATTTTATTTATTTACATTCCAAATGTTGCCCCCTTTTCTTAGTACCCCCTTCCAGAGATCATTACTCCAACCCCTCTGCTTGTCACTCAGCTCTCATCTCAAAAATGAATAGCAAAGAAAGTCTGGAAAAATTAAAATTGAATCTTTTTTTTCACAAGGTAGCTTCACTGAAAATGTTTATCATTATATATATATATATATATATATATATATATATATATATAACTTACTTAATATATTATGAGTGTATGTGTCTGAGCATATGTATGTGTACATGTATATGAGTAACCAGGAAGACGAGAAAATATATCTGTATACAGGGAATTGAAATTAGGTCCTATAAAATTGTAACTAGTGATCTTAATCTTTGAGCCAATTGCTAATATATAAGTCTCTCTCTCTCTCTCTCTCTCTCTCTCTCTCTCTCTCTCTCTCTCTCTNTATATATATATATATATATATATATATATACACACACACACATATGCACACACATATACACGCACATGGTGTCATAGCTAAGATTACTATTTCTATGAATATAAGACCATGACCAAAAACAAGTTAGGGAAGAAAGGGTTATTTTGCTTATTCTTCCATATACTAGTTCATGAATGAAGGCAAAAGAAACTGTCAATAAGACAAAAAGGCCAACAACAGATTGGGAAAGGATCTTTACCAATCCTAAATCAGATAGGGGACTAATATCCAATATATATAAAGAACTCAAGAAGATGGACTCCAGAAAAACAAATAACACCATTTAAAAATGGGGCACAGAGCTAAACAAAGAATTCTCAACTGAGAAATACTGAAGGGCACCAAAGCACCTGAAAAAGTGTTCAACATGCTTAATCATCTTGGAAAAGCAAATCAAAACAACCCTAAGATTCCACCTCGCACCAGTCAGAATGGCTAAGATGAAACATTCATATGACAGCAGATGCCTTCGAGGATGTGGAGAAAGAGGAACACTCTTCCATTGCTGGTTGGATTGCAAGCTTGTACAACCACTCAGGAAATCAGTCTGGTGATTCCTCAGAAAGTTGGACATAGTACTTCTGGATGATCCAGCAATACCTATCCTGGGCATATATCCAGAAGATGTTCCAACAAAGATGTAAGAACACACCCTCTACTATGTTTATATCAGCCTAATTTATAATAGCCAGAAACTGGAAAGAACCCAGATGTCCCCCAACAGAGGAATGGATACAGAAAATGTGGTACATTTACACAATGGAGTACTACTCAGCTATTAAAAACAATGAATTTATGAAATTCCTAGGCAAAGGATGGATCTGGAGGGTATCATCCTGAGTGAGGTAACCCAATCACAAAAGAACTCACATGATATGCACTCACTGATAAGTGGATATTATACCAGAAACTTAGAATACCCAAAATACAATTTACAAAACATATGCAACTCAAGAAGAAGGAAGACCAAAGTGTGGATACCTCGCCTCTTCTTAGAATTGGGAACAAAGTAACCATGGAAGTAGCTACAGAGAAAAAGTTTGGAGCTTAGACAAAAGGATGGATCATCCAGAGACTACCCCACCCAGGGGTCCATCCCATAATCAGCCACCAAATGCAGACACTCTTGCATATGCCAGAAAGTATTTTCCGACAGGACCCTGATAGAGCTGTCTCTTGTGAGGCTATGCCAGTGCCTAGCAAATACAGAAGTGGATGTTCACAGTCATCTATTGGATGGAACACAGGGCCCTCAAAGGAGGAGCTAGAGAAAGTACCCAAGGAGCTGAAGGGGTCTGTAACTCTATAGGTGGAACTACAATATGAACTAACCAGTACCCCCTGAGCTCATGTCTCTAGCTGCATATGTAGCAGAAGATGGCCTAGTTGGCCATCATTTGGAAGAGAGGCCCCTTGGTCTTGCAAGCTTTATATGTTCCAGGACAGGGGAATACCAGGGCCAAGAAGTAGGAGTGGGTGGGTAGGGGAGCAAGGTGGGAGGAGCTTATAGGGAACTTTTGGGATAGCATTTGAAATGTAAATGAAGAAAATACCTAATAAAAATTTGGAAAAATTAAAAAAAAAAAGAAAGTAATTTGGATCATTGGCCAGTTTTGTGGGTTTGTTTAATATTTATTTAATTATGTGCAGATAAGAAATTGTACCTGCAATCAAAGTCATTTCTTTGTATGTACTAAAGAATAAGTTATGAATGAATAGAGATGCAAAGTGCAGATTCTCATAAAAACTTTTCATAAGGGGCTGGTGAAATGGATCAGTGGATAAGAGCACTGACTGCTCTTCTGAAGGTCCTGAGTTCAAATCCCAGCAACCACATGGTCGCTTACAACCCTCTGTAATGAGATCTGACACCCTCTTCTGGTGTGTCTGAAGACAGCTACAGTGTACTTATGAATAATGATAAATAAATCTTAAAAATTAAAAAAAATAAAGAAAAAATAGCAAAAAGTCCTCCAGTTAAGATAGTGCTTGCATTAGAAATTAAAACAATCAAGCAATCAAAGATACAAAAAAAACCATTTATTTTTATAAAAGTAACATTTATTCACTGGATGTAATTGTCATCTTGTAGGCTTACTGGTGAATAAGCTAACCCTTTCTAACTATTGCTGAACTCTGCCTGCCTTGTTCAACTCAGCTATTCTTGTTCAATCTCCTTTCCAAGATGATTGATTCAGAATGGTTTCTTTTGCCTTCTGACTTAATTTCTCTGCTTTACCTCAAAAAATTCTGACAATCTGTTTAAATCTTCTGGCTTTTCTGTCTTTACCTGCAATCTGTCTCTGTAAAATTTTGCTGATAAATCTGTCTCCTTTCTCTCTGTGTTTCTCTCTCTCTCCTCTCTCCTCTCTCTCTCTCTCTCTCTCTCTCTCTCTCTCTCTCCTGCTGCTGCTGCTGCTGCTGCTGTTCTAAGTTCTCTTTTTTCTGTGCTGTTCTCAAGAAGTGGTAGTATCCTACCTTTGACTCATTATGTCAAATCTTTCTCTGATTCATCACTTTGTTGGTATCTCAATTAGATGTCACTTTCATGCATAGCTACTTCATTCTACAAAATAACCTTACTTATGTTGACTGAGATTAAAGCATTATCCTAAGGGCATGCATATATTCTAGGTAGAAGCAAAAAAATGTGTAATGTGTCTGCTTTCCAACCACATAACTCAGATGTAGAATGACTTTGTATGTGATCAAGAGCAGCTATATTGCTGGATTAAAATTCCTCTATACATATCCCATAAATCTTTAAAAGAAGGAAATAAGAACAAAGGTAACAAAAGAAGCATATAGTTTTTGTTTCTTGACCTGTATAAAACAGAAATTTAGTAAGAACATTTAAATATGCAAAGTGGAGATAAACTACCAATATTCTGTATCTCAAGATATAAAATATCTAAAATATCCATATTCCTTGGATTGATTAATGAATTTTTATAAAACAATATTAGAATGCTGCTTAAAATTTTTAACTAATTATGTAAGGGGTAATTCTTAAATGCACATGGAAATATAAGTGACTCAAAGTCAGAACAGTTATTGTTAAAAAAAAAACCAACACTAATCAACAAGAACAAACCCCCCACAATTCCAAAAATCATTTAAATTTGTATGTCCCCATATACACAAACCTTGACTTTATCTTTCTATTATTTTTAAGAGCCTTTTTATTTTTCTTTTTTGCAGTTTTGTTTGTTCACTTGTTCTTTTAGATAAGCTATGTTTCAGTAGACCAGGCTAGCATCAAACTCATGTAAGTGTCCATGATTCACCAAAGAATGATACCCTAGACTCAAATAGCATGCAAAAGCAAGGAGTGTTTTACTCTGCAGAAGTCTAGCTTGTGGAGGTCTATGATTTACCAAGATGGAGATACCTAGGTGATCTTGCAAACTTAATTTACTGAAGATTAGGGGGATTTCTAGGAGGGATAGGTGACCTCTATCTTGATTGGTTGGCTGGTCTTCTTTAGGATTGGTAATACCTCTGGGGACATTCCAGAACTATTGGGGTGGCCCTGGAAACTTTTGCTGGTGAAGCCTAGAAACTGTTGGTGGCTCACTGCTCTTGACTCAGGCCAGGGAGTAGGGAATCTTCTAATGGGCAGTTTCTGATTTGCTGCCTGCAGCCTATGTTTTTTTTTTTTTTTTTCCCAGTGACTAACTTGCTTGGACTTGCCCAGTTCTGGGAAAAAAACACTTTAGGCCTAGTCTCCTGAACTGCCAGTTAAATGTCTGTCATGGAGTCAGCCTATTTCTGGCCTCTCACTCAAAGCAATCCTATTGTCACCATCTGTTGGGTGTTGAAATTATAGGCACGTATTCACCTTACGGTTTGGCTATTTAGTTCCTCATTCATACTACAGAGTATAGGCTTTGGACATAGAGAAACTCAAAATACAAAGTGAGCATCTTCCAGTCTGTAAAAGTATCTTTGATTTGCTTGGTTTCATTGTTGTCTCAGAGGCTAACTGCTGAATATATTTACCTTTTCTTGTTATTACTGTCCTCTGGCTGGCTGGTTCAATGCAGCTATTCTGACTCAAATTCTTCTGCAAGCTGACTGATGAAAACTGGCTTCTCTTGTCTTCTGACTCAATTGCTCTACTCGGCCTCAAACTATCTCTGACAATGTGTTCTAATCTTCTGGCTCATTCTCTGGCTTTTCCTGTTCTCTCTCTCTCTCTCTCTCTCTCTCTCTCTCTCTCTCCCCTCTGTGCTGCACTGAAGCTGCTGTCTCTCTTTCCTGTGCTGTTCTCATGGATTGATCATACCCTGTCTCTGACTCGTTCTGTCAAATCTTTCTCTGATTTGTCACTTTGTCTGTACCTCAATTCTAGATGTCACTTTCAAACATGGCTGTTTCCTTTACAAATCAACCTTGCCTACATTGTTCAGGACTAAATGTGTCTTGTATGTCAGTATGATCTAGTCCTTTGTATGTGATCACTTGTCAGAAAAGCCACATTGCTGGATTAAAATTCCTCTGCACAAAACAAAAATAACAGTGATTCATAGCTTAAGCCCAGTCAGACTGTTTCACATATAACGTTGTTATACATGAATTCACATGTATTCAATTAACAAATATATTACAATTGTTTCTACAAAAGCTGAACATAATTTAAATCTTAGGCCAGTAAGATAGCTTGTAGGGTGAAATCTTTTACCTCCCAACATAATGTGTTAATGACATGAGTTTGTTTCTTCTAATGCACATAACAGACAGAAAGAACTGAGTCCCTCATGATGTCCTTTGGAATGCAAATGGTACTGTGACTTTTGCCAATACAAAATATGTTAAACAAATATAAATTTTCTGTGGCAAGACTGTCTTAATTTTCTGGTTTCTAGTTCTGTAATATAATATTATAACATAGAGATACCTGGGGTGGGAACTCTTTATTTCATCTTACGTCCAGTAGTTAAATGTAGTCAAGGTAGGTACTTGAAGGCAGGACCTGATGAAGAACCTACAGAGTCTTGCTTACTGGCTTGCTCCTCATTGCTTGGTCAAATTGTTTTCTTTAACTATTCACCACCCCAGGAGTAGCACCATTCCACATAGAATAGGCCCTCCTACATCAACTGCTAATGGAGAAAATGTCCCAGAGATTTGCCTACAGGCCAGTCTTATCAATGCAAATTTTAAAAATATGATTCTTTCTTTCTAGATATTTCTAGGCTTGTATCAAGTTGAGAGACACCAACCAGCACACAACTCTAAGATACAACATTTTACTTCTTAGTACAGGGTCTTCTGCTAGACTAAAATGCTTCAAAATGTGTAATACAGATGAGTTTTATAAAACATCCAAATTACTATGTTTATAAAGGAAGTAACTTGACAATATGACAATGGTCTTATATATTTCAACTGTAGATTAAAAAATTATGGAAATATTTGGATCACCAACTATTCATAAGACATTTAATTTTTAATTTATATAAATGCCTATTCAGTGATATTTAATGCATGATGTAATGAAATTAGTCCAGTGGGTTACAAAATTTCAATAAGTGCTAAATATCTATAAGACTGTGTTGAGATCTCTTCTTTAAACAAAATTCTATATGCTATTAAAGAAAGTTTTGTCCTTTTCATCATCTTATAAGTACAGGCTAGAATAAATTATACCTAAATTCATCCCATTTTAACACAAATTACTGGGAAATATATAAATTTGAAATCATATCAGAAAAATTGCAGCTTATTATCTTAAAAGTCCTTTGACTGGACTGGAGCAATCACTCAGCAATTAAGAGCCATAGAGGAATCTGGTTTGATTTCCAAAACCCTCGTGGAAGCTCACAGCTGTCTGTAACTCCAACTACAAAAGATTCAATTCCTTCTTCTCTTGTCTTGAAGAGTCAATACACACTTATGGTACACAGACGTACATTCAGCAAAAACTCCCATATTGATGAAATAAAAATTAATAAATCTTATATAAAAGGCATTTGTCCAGTTAACACATAGATTATTTTTCCATCCAAGAAATATTATATAATACTGATGTTCAGGCACTTGAAATATATTTGAGAACAACTTGCATTTACTTTCCAAATTGAAAAATGCACATTTCTTAGTAACAACACTGATTTTATGAAAAATATTATAGGAACTGATCAGCTGTCAAGCCAACATTTTCAGATACATTGTAATTATTAGCAAAAATAAGCACATTTCATTTTTTTAGAGATTACAGACTCAGTCAACTCAAAACAAAATATATGAAAAATACCATTAACTATAATTTGTTAGTTAGTCATTCTTTTAAGTAAAAAGAAGATTCTAGGATAAAGGTGGTCAGTTCATTAAAAATCATAAGCCCTATCACTAATTCATTGTGATGACTCTCATGCTTGCCTTTTATGAAGCAAAAAGTGTTTTAGGTATTTTTTAAAATTTTATTATAAAGACAAATTCTTCATCATGCCTATTTTGAATTTTAATAAAATTGTTTGTTCTCCATTGTTGAAATTAAATTAAGCTCAAAATTTTTAGTATTTTATGAAGTAAATTTTGCAAGGGAATAGCTTTATATTCCTGATTTTATGACACTAAAAATTATTCTTTAAATTGTTTGTTGTCACTGCTTTGATTTATTCTATGGAACAGATTGTTCATTGACAATTGTTTTTTATACATGACATTACAATGAAAAATGTTACCAGAGTGTTATATTTTTATGGACATGTTTTTGCTTTGCATGTTTCCTGAAGGTAGACTATGAATCTATGCTGGCTGTAGTGACATACACCTTTAGTTCCAGAAACAGGGGCGGTATAGGCAAGCAAATCTCTGAGTCAACAGAGTGAATTCTAAGACATCCAGGGATACACAGAGAAACCCTGTTTTGAAAAACCAAAAGATAAAAAAAGGTCAGTGGATTATATTTTGAGATTTGCTATATTAAACAAGTAAGTCTTTAGGCATAAGTTCAAAAAGGGAATAAGTATTGTTAGCACCAGGATACTGCTAACCATGTGACCCTTGATCTGTGTAGCCAGGACGACCACAATCCACTTGGCTCAGTTCCTGCCCTCACTGATGTGATGTCATTTTCTGTATATAATAGGAACCCACCTCTTCCTCTCTCTCTCTCTCTCTCTCTCTCTCTCTCTCTCTCTCTCTCTCTCTCTCTCTCTCTCTCTTCTTTCTCTCTCTTTCTCTCTCTCTCCTCTTCTCTACCCTTCTATCCGCTTCGCTGCCCCTCCCCATCCCCGCATAATAAACCTCTCCCATGTGGAACACCTTGGCCTGGTCTACTGCTGGGTTTATCTGCGGCATTCAGTGGAGGCAGCTGCAGGTACCAAACATGACATCCATGGTAAAATTCCTATGGCCTTGTGCACTCTCTGGCACAGTGGCTTGGAGTGCAACTTCCCCTTCCCCTCTCTGAGCCAGAACTCTTGGTGGGGGCCTGACTTCCTGCTGGGTTTTTAAATCCCAGCCAGAAGGGATCAACCACTATTAAGCCTTTGTCCCCATTCTAGCACCTAAGTGGCTGCTTGAGAAACGACCCAACAAGGGCTCATGCAAAGGCCAGGGGGGAAGGAGAGCAACTGTCCGCCATTTCCACGTGATCCGCCACTGTCCTGGGGCTCAGAAACTTTAAACTAAGTCAGCTGTGCCATTCCCATGTACCTCTTAGGCCAGGCTTCCATGCTCCCATTTTACCGGTTCGCTAAAAACTCTCATGCAGACACCGGCATACTATCAGCAGGCAGGGCCTGTCAGCGGGAGTAGCCTCCAGTTCACGGAACAGAGCCTGGCCTGCTCTGCTCAAGGACTAAGAGGGTAGACCCCCAGCCGACATAGCAGAGACACTGCCCATGATCTTCCTATCTCAGAAGTTGCTTTTTCCACACAGGCCCCCAGCGGGTCGGTTGAAATCCCTGGCCAGGTTGGAGCACTTCCCACAGTAAGTCCAGGACTTACTGGGTAGCCACTAGAGGTCCTCATGATGACTTGGGCACTATAGCCTGGCTGATTTCCTTTTTGGTTTCCTGAGTTGTTCTTGGGACACCAGTAGAACATACCAGCAACCTCCAGAGCATGGGCAACCACATGTACTCCGACCTACCCCCCAGATACACCTCTGGGGTGTCTCCTAGAAAACCTTGAGTCCTTAAAGTTCATGCCTCCTTTAAAGGCATCAAAATTGATATCTCTTTGCAATAAAGTCTGGACCCAGTACTCACTAGATAATGGTTCTTGATGGCCAATTAATGGCACCTTAGACACAGTTGTTTTAAGGGATCTTAATACATACTGCCAGCAAGCCGGTAAATGGGAAGAGGTTACCTATGCAAAATCTTTCATCTATCTTCATTCCAATCCTGCTATGTGTTCTTCCTGCTGTCCAACTCAGCTCCTGTTAGCCATGAACCATGCACAGCTCCCACTGGATAATACTATGGTACTGGACCCAGCTTACGAACCACCTCCTTTCCGCTGTAAGCCTGCTTCTGCGGCGCTTAGAACCCAAATTGCTACCTTGGCTTCCCCCAACTGAGACTCCCCAGGGCCTGTCACCCCCAGCTCTCCCCCTCCTTCTGCACTGACTGCAGGTTCCTCCAAATATTCTACCTTGGCACCTACTTTCACATCACCTATCACTCGCTCTAAGGCCATGACCAAAAAAGCTCTTCACCCCTAGAAGAACCTGACCCAGCAACTGTCCTTCCCTTAAGGCAGGTTGCAGGGGTAGATGGTCTGGTCAGAGTGCACGCCCCCTTCTCACTGAGTGAACTCTCTCAGATAGAAACAGATCAGGCTCCTATACTTCTAATCCCCCTGCCTTTATCAAAGAATTCCAGTATATCACTCAGTCAGTCATACAGCTTGACTTTTCATGATATACACATGATACTTACTAACAATTTGCTTCTCAAGGAACACAAGCAAATTTGGGAACAAGCAAGAGCACATGCAGATGAGATTCACCAAACAGATATAAAGAACATCCAATCAGAGCGGAGATAGTGCCTGACCTGGATCTTCAATGGAATTATAATTCCCCAGGTGGTACAAGGACAGGTTTGTTAACTTGTCTTTTGGCAGGTCTGAGAAAAGCAGCTTTAAAGCCGGTAAAATCCATCTCGGTTTTTAGAACGCCTTAAAGGTGCTTTATAGCAGTATAACAATGTGGACCCCGAGATCACAGAGGGTAAACAGTTCTTAATGACTCACTTCTTTTCCCAGAGCTACCCCAACATAAAGGCTAAACTTAAAAAATTGGAGAGGGGACCCCTGACTCCACAGGCAGAGGTCCTGGTGCTGGCCTTCAAAATGTACCATGGGAGAGATGAGAGGGTTCTCAAGCAGAAGTATAATATGCTGGCAACGGCTGTCCAACCAGCCGCAGCTGCTACCCCAAGCTCGTAGTCCTCTACCCAGAAACCACCGGGCACCTGTTACAGTTGCTGTTGACAAGGTCATTGAGCCAAAGCTTGCCCTAATCCTCACAAGCTGAAGGGGCCATGCCCTAGGTGCCATGAAGAGGGACATTGGGCTGTTGATTGCCCCCATGTTACACAAAACAGGGCAGCATCACTCCCAGATAACCCTCCAACTGATCTAGGCTTGGTTATGGCCGACTGACAAGGCCCAGTCTCCTCTGACCCGACGACCATTGTCATCACGAACAGAGAGCTTAGGGTAGACATCGTGGTCTGTGGGCGGCCCACCTCTTTCCTCTTGGACACTGGAGCCACTTACTCGGTCCTAATGGAGTTTTGGGGGCCCACATCTCCCTCTCATTTTCCTATTGGCAGGGTAGGAGGACAACCTTATTTTCCATATCAGACCCCACCACTTAATTGCGTTTTTAGGGGTGTACCTCTCACCCATTCCTTTTTTGGTAGTGCCCACGTGTCCTGTCACATTATTGGGAAGAGATCTCCTATCTAGGCTGGGAGCCTCTATCTCTTTTGCTCCCCACAATCGCCTGAACTGAACCTCACCAGTAGTTTCTCTTTTCCTTCTTTTAGCCAGCCAACCTACTAACAATACCATGTGATTCCCTTTACCAGCCTCACAGGTAGATCCCCCAGTCTGGGACATCCAGAACCTCTCTGATGCTAAACACCATTTGCCTGTAGTCATCCAATTGTTGGAGCCTACGAGGTATATTACCCAGGCTAAATGCCTGCTCTCTCCAGAGCCTCAGGGGACTCAATCCTGCCTTGTTGAGAAAGAAACTCCTTTGCCCTACCTCTTCTCCCTTTAACACCCCTATACTGGCAGTAAAAAACTAATGGTGCCTATCATTTATTCCAGGATCTCAGATGTATTAACTCTGTAGTGGTACCTCCTCACCCAGTTATGGCTAACCTCTACATACTTCTTTCTACTATCCCCTCAAGTACTTCCCACTTCTCAGTTCTAGACCTTAAGGATGTGTTTTTCCATATTCCTCTAGATGTCCAGTCACAAAACATATTTGCTTTTACCTGAACAGATCCCGATACCCACTTTTCTACCCAACTGATCTGGACTGTCTTACCTCAGGGATTCAGGGATAGCCCACACCTGTTTGGGCAGGCCTTGGCTTCTGACCTATTATCTCTGTCTCTTCCTAAATCTAAGATCATACTTTATGTGGGTGATGTCCTTCTCTGTAGCCCCTCTTTAGAAATCAGCCAGACTCACACAGTGGCTCTTCTGAATTTCCTTTCTAATCGTGGCTACAGGGTCTCACCCTCTAAAGTCCAACTGTCCACTCCTCAGGTTATCTATTTGGGACTAACAATCACCCCAACCCTTATGGCTATTACATTAGACAGAAAGAATCTGACTCACTCTCTAACTGTTCCATCAACAAAACAAGAAATTTTGTCATTCTTAGGAATAGCCAGTTTTTTACATTCGTGGGTCCCTTCCTTTTCCCTTCTTTCTTACCCTCTATACGAAGCAACATCAGGCCCCACCTATGAACCTCTTTGAAAACAGAATACCAAGCCCTTTCAAAGGCTTCAACAGGTCCTCCTTAGGGCTCCAGCCTTGGCCTTACATCTTCCTGACCTGACTCGTCCTTTTTTCCCTCTACGTAACAGAAAAGGAGGGATTTGCCCTTGGAGCTTTGGGCCTCCAAATAGGACCTTCCTTTGCACCTGTGACATACCTATCAAAAACTAACCTTTAGATCATCTCTTCTCATAACCTCTCACAGCTGCTAAGGTATAAAAGATTACAGACTCTACCTCCCTCTAGAGTTCTCTCTTTTCAGACTGCAAGCTCTCCCCAAGTGACCTCTCCTCATCTCACCTTTTAAACTCATGTACGGATGCCCAGTTCTAACTCCTGGCTTCTTGCCCAAGCGCTCTCCCCTTNCAGATCATTTGCTTACCCTATTACTCTCTCATCTTCACTCTCCCCTATGGAACTTTGCTGACCATCACCTACCTCGACCACATTCTCCTCCTGCCCATTACCTGTTAATATTGGAGATCAAGTCCTTTTATTTCCTCCAGGTGATCAACCTTCACCTCTCTCTCCAAAGTGGCAGGGTCCTTTAATGTAATCCTCATAACTCCTATAGCTGCTAAACTTGAGGAACTCTCTCATTGGGTCCACCTGTCCCACCTAAAACCCTTCATTCCCACACCTAAAGAAGATTCCTCTTCATACACATTAGCCCTAACAGGATCATGCTCTGTTAAGCTCCAAAAGACATCTCCCATCCTAGAGAATGAGGCTTCATTCCAACAGCCAAACCCGACCTCACTGGATGAGACACTAGATTAGTTGCGGCCTTTTCATATTTTCCCTGCTGTTCATTTTCATCAACTGTAGTCCTTACATTTGGAAATTCAAAGTTCGAAAAACATCTGCTGACAGCAAGCAGACTTTCCACATAGGATCAAGAAACTGCTCCATAGCCATGGGGCAAGGAGCCAATCCAGATTGCCATCATTCCTATATCTGTGACTCCATCTGCATATTATGACCTTTATACCTGTTTTCTCTTTGACCAGACAAAAGATTATTGCAGAAAATGGCCAGACGAGTATGGGGGCTGTCCATACTGGTCTTGTGAGATACACATGCTAGGGACACGGATTAATCCGTTCTTCTATCTATTCCGCAAGACACTCTTCTTCTACATCCGTGACCCATGGGACCCCAGGTGGGAAATAGGAGTTACTGGTAAGATCTACCAAAAAACTCAGTCTAGTTCCCCAGTAAGTACCATCCATATTCAGGGAAAGTACGTCTCAATTGCTCCACCTCTAGACATAGAAAATGTAGGAGAGATAATTAAGCATTCCTCCAAGGTTCTTACTTCCCTGACTTCACCCCCCTAATGAATAATACCAACTTGTCATTCTGCCTGTTGCTTCAGACCTTGACTTTAGCCTGCCATCTCCTTAATGTTACCAGACCTGAGCGCTTTAAAGATTGCTGGCTATGTGTACCTCCGGGAACTAGTTCGCAAGTGTCAGTTACATCTTCTCTAGTGATGCTACCAAGTAACCTTACCATACCCTTCGTTAGTTGCCCTAACTCCAGTTCTGCTGTGACCCCTGTACCCCACCTCTGTTCCTCTCTTGGTGTAAACCATGCTTACTATCCAAAAGCAGATTGATTTTTTGGCAGCTGTGGTGCCTCAAAACTGGTGAGGTCAAGACCTCCTAAGAGCTAAAGAAGGTGGCCTTTGCCATTCCTACAAGAAGAATGCTGCTTCTACGTCAACCAATCCAGGATAGTATAAAATAAAATCCAGGAGCTACAGGCAGAAATAAGAGACTTCAGCAACCTTGAGACATCTGGTTCTGGTACCTTTTAAAATCCCATATGGAAGTGAATCCTTCCACTCATAACATCGTTCTTGGTCATCTTCCTGGCATTATTATTCGCTCCTTGTTTTATTAATCTTATCTCTACCTTACTTCAGAGACAAGTACAAAAATTTCTAACCAAGCTGTTATTCAGCTCCGGTTACAGGATTACCAGCCACTGCCCACAAAGAAATCACAGTCCATAGAAGAACCTGACTAAGAGGATTGCCATACAAACTCTGATGGTGAAGACCAGATATACCCTGAAAATTGACAATGCCCCTAAACAGCAGGAAATAGCTTAAGAGACAGGATGCCCCTATTCCCTCTTCGCCATTGGTTTCCCCTCTCTTTTTCTCCCCTTCTTCTATAATAACAAGAAGGGAGGAATGTTATCACCAGGATACTCCTAACCATGTGACCCTTGACCTGCATTGCCAGGACGACATTCTATCCCACAATCCACTTGGCTCAGTTCCCTCCCTCACTGGTGTGACCTCATTTTCTGTATAAAATAGGAAGCCACCCCGTTCTCTCTCTCTCTCTCTCTCTCTCTCTCTCTCTCTCTCTCTCTCTCTCTCTCTCT
>NC_034613.1:102578998-102589115 GCF_900095145.1 Mus pahari | reverse complement strand
ACACACACACACACACACACACACACACACACACACACACACACACACACACAAATAAAATGAATAATGTATGAAGACACTCACATGAAAGCAATCTATTAGTAAACAACAATTTTATATGTAATTTTCCTTGCAGATCAAAGATAAAGGTTCTATACTATGAAAATATAGTCTTATGCTATATAACATAATTACAATTGTGGACCACAATATGATAGTCATTCCATACGAGTATACTATGAATACTCACCTTCCTCTTTATTTCTATAATTCCACTCTTAGTGTTCGAATTAGAGCCTTAAATAACACTACACAGCTATGTTTTTTATGCATGAATAATATTAGAATATTGCCACATCCTATTGTACTTTGCTGAAAAGCATACTCTGGAGAAGAGATGGGCTCACCTTTTCCAAACATTTTGTTTAAACCTGTCTTGACTTGGGCTGCCCAACTTTCTCCAATGACAAAGAGAAGAAGAAACAGAACATGCTACAGAAATATTGAGGTATTACTAAATAAGAGACCAAAATATTTTTATATTTTATTTCCTTTTTGTGTATAATACTGAAATATATATGTATAATTATGTAATAAAGAAAATATGTAATAAATATCAATGTAATAACCCTTGAAACTAAAAATGTTTTGCAAATAAATGGCAAATATTATTACTTAAATGCTGGAGGTTTGTTTTTTATCATGTTGTTGTTGGTGGTGGTCTTAGTGTTAGTGCTTTTTTTTTTCATAAAATATATTACCAAAGATACAATTCCATTCAAGTCTATGTTAGCAAATCAATGAGTTTAATGCGATTATTAATGGGTATAAAGGCTAGAAATTATGTTTAAGAGTGTGGGTGGCTTAAAGGTCACAATATCACTGAACACCATAGCTGGCAATTTTCAAAAGTTGCAGCTTCCTGTACGACTTTCAGGGAAGTCTGTCATTTGGAGCGACTCCCCAGTAATTGTTACTGCACATAATCTTAGAAGAGGGAAGGCTCATAAATCTTGTAAATGTGAAAATTTTGCTTACTATTTGAGCCTTGTTTCATTTACTTCCTGAATTTTAACCAGCCTTTTTCCAGGAGGGAATGTATCAATTGAGAGGAAATAGCTACATAATCAGATGTCTTTAAAATACAATGTCTTTCTATATTGTGAATTCTAGGCTACCTGAGGCTATAGTGAGTGATATTTTCTCAAACATCAAAATAACAAGAGAAAGAAGAGGAGAATAGAAAAAAGTGAGAGATAAAAATAATGCCATTGTCAAGGGGATCTACACCACTTAAAAATTAGAGTAAGAAGTAACACTATGATAATCAAGACAAATCTATATTATACCTGAAATATGTATTATACCACAAAATAACAATCTGGTTTATGATAATTTTCTATCATATACAACATCTGTGATTTGAGAAATTGCAATTGAAACTATAAATATGTCACCTAAGTAACAAAATATGACACAACAATTAAACTATTGACTGCTAGTAGTAAAAATCTGATATAGCCACAGGCTGCAATATTAATCATTTTAAGCAAAAAAAAATATATACTTAAATTCTAGCTCCTAGTGTTATCTCCATGCTCTTTTTCTTCTTCTTTTTTTTTCCTTTGGACTTTTTATTTTTCTTCGCCAACCCTCTCCCCACATACGCTTTCCATTGAAGCATTGTCCTTGATCATGATGAAAACAAAGAAAATACATGTAGTATAGTCCAAGCTCTGCTATAAGTTCAATATTCAAGTCAATACCATATACACCATTCTAAAATATCTTAGTTTAATCATTAATACTAATCAAACCAGACTTCAGTTCCCTACCCTCTCCATCCTTCATGTAATTTCCCTCCCCAGACTGATAAAATCCCTAACCCCTTATTTGCCTACTCTAGTGAAAGACCTTCCACACTGTATGTTTGTCCAAATAAATTTTTTTTCCTTCTTACCAACATGACACCAAAATCCTCTATCACTGTGTTAAAAGATCACTGTTACTATTCTAAATATTTGTCTAATGTCATAAAGTAGCAATCTTAGATATCTCTTGCTTAGAGAGCCATCCAGATCACTGTATAAGATGCTGCAGGGAAAATATAGGTGAAAAATCATAGGTGGTCAGAGAAGGAGAGCAGTTTTGAAGAACATTTTCTATTTCCCTATTTTTCCTCTAATCAGATAATATCCAGCTTAGAAGACTTTGCAGAATTCCTACCATGTGCACTTGTAACCTGTCTCTGGTTTCCCTGGTAACATTTCAAAGATAAGTTCTTCCTTAGGATTTAAATTACCATATTAAAAGATGGAGCTTTCTGGGCTTTGTTGAGGCACATTAAAGCAGAGGTACTTCCTCTAGTTCAGAATAAGAGATTTTTAAGCCTGCCTATGGCTCTGGGTGCAGAATGGATTTCTCCACCTACAGAAAATATTTAATATTATTGTATGATCGTTTGAAGACTGAATACTGCTGGGCATTTCAGTCACCTGGCTAGACACTCCTTCCTCATTCCCTGGAGGACATGTAAAAGAGAGGGGAGGAGCAGTTATCTATTTAAGGAAGAAGACCTGCCCTCCCTGCGACTCCTATGAGGTATTACTTCAGAGTCTCTGCCATACAGCCTTCCCAGATTTTTGATTCTTCCTTTGCATTAAGTGGATAATATGATCCCCAGAACTAGAACAAGTTCAACCAAGTCAACTCAAAAAGTATTCTGTAAGATGGAAAGGTAATTCAAGTAGTTCAAAATACCAGAAGTAAAAACTAACATAAAAACAGTCTGAAGTATGATCCTCCTTGATATTCAACAAAGATTAACCCTAAACAAAGCAACAAAGGAAATTGCAATCTTCTCAGTGCAAACAAGAGTCCCTTTGACAATACAAATTTATCCCACTAGTAGAAAGCATATTTACATTCAAGCCAGAGGAATGCTTTCTTGCTAGGCAAGGCTTAAACCTTCCTTCCCTCACCTTGAGTTAAGCAGAAAGTAACAGCAAGGGAAATACAACAACAACAAAAAAATCCTGACCTAAAAACAATCTTTACTTTCTGGGAAACTGCAATTGTCTTCGCCCATGAAATGTTAATTCCCACCAGCAATATTGATAAATGCATTGAACCTTAAGGAATATTGACAAAATGCTTCTAAAGTGATGATATCAAGAACAGAACCAGTGGATATTCTTCTATCCAAAAACAATTTTATAATTTATTTAACATTCAGTGTCTTTTATATTTAGGATGGTCTTGATTGAACTAGCTTTATGAATTTCTATAAAATATTATTGCCTATAACTAGGTGTTATATAAAATAATATATTTCTCAAAATCATTGATGCAGTATTTAAATTATTTTTAACTAAAGCCCACCTTTATTCATATTTCGTTACTTTTGTCTAACATTCTATCACGGCATGAATAATATTTCATGTTCTTGTCTCCTTGAACTTCTCTACATTCTCAGGCAATTCTTGGTTTTGATGGCATTGAATCTTAAGAAATAATTGGCAGATATTTTGCAAGCTGAAATTTTAAAAAATGATATTTTCCTCATGATTATATAATATGTATGTACTGAAGGATGAGGCTAGTACAATTAAGTGCCATGCTCACATACCCAGTCTAAATGCCAACAAAGTCAATAATCACTCATTATTTACCTTGATCACCTAGATAAGTTCAACTGGTCATTGGACAATGAAATCACTCTTTCCCACTGTTTATGAAATGTATTTTTCAAAAATAAGTCAAATTTTTCATTTCACACTAGAAAACATAGCCAAAGGGATAACACATTTTTTTCCTGCCTGATTTAAATAGGAAAAAAATGCACAAAATTCACTATGAGACTTTTTCCTATTTTACTTGATTTATTTATTGAATTATTTTTACCTATATAGATTCTTTGGTATTTATTTCATAATTGGATAACAACTAAATATTTCCTTTTGTAATTACTTAAATCCTTACCACTCTGGCCATTATGAGCTTTTTCAAGTGATTCCTGAAGAGTTTTGACATTTTGGCTATCATAGTGGATTTTTGTTTTTATTTCTTTTAGTCATTGTTTCTGGCAGAACAAGAAATGTGCCATTTGGAGAATCAGAAATTACTTGCAGAACTTCTCTTTCCTGTTTTTGGGAAATATTGTTAGAAATCAAGACCTAGATATGGGTTCTGCTCATTTCTATGGGGTACTACACTTTTTAGGTAATGACTGACCTATAAAATATAAAAGTGCTTCTAACCTATTATATGCACATATATTTCTGTAAGTACAATATGTTAATGTAACTGTGCATTCATAATTTTATCAAATATAATCAAGTAAAACAAGGACTATATGAGCTTCTCTTCCTAATTCCTAAAATCTTCACATCACAGAGATACCTATTATCTATTCTTGATGTACTAATTGGTTCAATGCCAATATGGATGTATAGTGGTAACAAATTTTTAATCTATAAGTTTATGGGAAATAGCTTTCCCTCTGGAATATGATTTTCAGTACAATTCCTTTTGTCTGTTGCTTTATGATCTACACCTACTTCCTTAATTAATTCAGTACATTACCATTCATTCCCTCAGTGAAATTACACTAAATCCTTTTGTTGGGAAACCCTCCTACTTAAGGTCAAAATACACAATGTCTGGATAGCTCCTCTGAACTATACCTGAAATGAAGGATTGCCTTTTGTCAGCAGGGCTTACCCTTCTCTGATCTTGTTTTGGGAGCCCAACATCTGAGGAATGTCAATTAACCCTTGGAAAACTTACAAGTTCAACTACCCCTTTCCTAATAAAAACCCACCTAGCAAGTGCCTAGGTTTCCTAGAAAGCATCTCCATACAAATGAGGCATTCACAATACATTAAACTCTAGCTAATGATTTTGCATTAAACTGGAAATATTCTTCCCACTCTCCACAGTTCATATATAGCCTTGATTCACACCAAAAAAGTGTGTACATAACAAATGTTTCACGGGTGATCATCTAAGAGAGCAATTATATTGAGTATTGTCTAATAGAACTATGACACTAAAACCCATCAGAGTAGGCCTTCTCCCTATTCTCCTACCCTGGAACTCACTCCTAGGAGGACTGGGATACGACAGACCCGAATCTTTCCAGAGTCTGCTTCTAGCCTGGCGGGCCTTGATTCCTGGACTTCCAGAGAGGAGAAATGGAGGACCTGGAACCACATCTGTGTCCGAACACAAATACCACAAAAAATATGACACACATTCCCTGTTCCATTCTGCTGTTATTGAAAATACTGATATTTTGGTGCTTTTACATGGTTTTGTTATAACTCAGTTGAGATTCTCTGTTTGTGCCATCACTGTGGAATATTTTAGTTTTTGCTACAAAGATAATCACGTTTCAATGCTATATTAGCATACAAAATATTTTCTGTATGTTAAATAAGTAATTTTATGCTTGTTGTGTTCAACTCTCCTCCTCTCTAAGGTTTTGCATTGTCTTGTATCTGGAACTCATTTTGTAAGGTAGAGCATAAGTGTGAATAGACACCCCTTTCTTGTACTTGATTTAAAAAAATAAAACAAAAAGCTTTACTGTGTCATGATCTGCAGGTTTGAAGATTTCCTTCTTATTGTATTAAGATAATTTCTTCTTTATGTGTCCTATCTTTATATGTATCTAGCACATGTTTAATTGCAGTAAAATTAATTTTGTTCCTAAAGTAAAAATATGCTCCTTCCTTCCATCTCAACTCCAAAATTTGTCTCTGTAACTACATCCCTAGGTATTTTGCTCCCCCATTCTAAGGAAGAATGAAGTATTATTATTATCATTATTTATTTTTTTAACTCATTATTTTTAATAGCTGAGTATTAATCCATTGTATAAATGTACCGTATTTTCTTTATCTGTTCCTCTTTTGAGTGACACCTGGGTTCTTTCCAGCTTCTGGCTATTATAAATAAGGCTGTTATTAACATAGTGGAGCATGTGTCCTTATTACCAGTTGGAGCATCATCTGGGTATATGCCCAGGAGTGGTATAGCTGGGTGCTCCGGTAGTACTATGTCCATTATTCTGAGGAACCACCAGCCTGATTTCCAGAGTGGTTGTACAAGCTTGCAATCCCACCAGCAATGGAGGAGTGTTCCTTTTTCTCCACATCCTCAACAGCATCTGCTGTCATCTGAATTTTTGATTTTAGCCATTCTGACTGGTATGAGTTGGAATCTCATGCTTGTTTTGATTTGCATTTCCTTGATGGTTAGGGATGTTGAACATTTTTAAGGTGCTTCTCAGGCATTCAGTATTTCTTAGGTGCAAATTCTTTGTTTAGCTCTGTACACCATTTTTTTGAATGGGGTTATTCGATTTTCTGAAGTCCAGCTCCTTGAGTTCTTTGAATATATTGCGTATTAGTCCCTTATGAAATTCAGGATTGGTAAAATTCCTATCCCAATCTGTTAGTTGCCTTTTTGTTTTATTGACAGTGTATTTTGCCTTACAGAAGCTTTGCACTTTTATGAGGTCCCATTTGTAGATACTTAATCTTATAGCAGAAGCCATTGCTGTTCTGTTGAGGAATTTTTCCCCTGTACCCATATTTTCAAGGTTTTTTTCCTCTATAAGTTTTAGTGTCTCTGGTTTATTTGGAGTTCTTTGATCCACTTAGACTTCAGCTTTGTACAAGGAGATGAGAATTGATCAATTTGCATTCTTCTACTTGATAACTACCAATTGAGCCAACAAAATATGTTGAAAATGCTGTCTTTTTTCCACTGGATGGTTTTAACTCCTTTGTCAAAGATCAAATAACCATAGGTGTGTGGATTCATTTCTGGTTCTTAAATTCTGTTCCATTGATCTACCTGTCTGTCACCTTAAGAGTACCATGCAGTCTTTATCACAAATGCTCCATAGTACAGCTTGAGGACAGGCATTGTGATTCCCCCAGTTTCCTTTATTGTTGAGAACAGTTTTTGCTATCCTAGGATTTTTTTCTTATTCCAGATGAATTTTCAAATTGCCCTTTCTAACTCTGTGAAGAACTGAGGTGAAATTTTGATGGGGATTGCATTGTACTTGTAGATTGCTTTCTGAAAGATAGCCATTTTTACTATATTAATCCTGCCAATCCATGAGCATCTGAGATCTTCCCATCTTCCGAGATCTTCTTTGATTTCTTTCTTCAGAGAATTGTAGTTCTTATCATACAGATCTTTCAATTCCTTAGTTTGTATCCCCTTGATCTCCATTTGTGGTCTAATTTGTCTGGCAAGGACTTCAAGTATTATATTGAATAGGTAAGAGAAAGTGGGCAGCCTTGTCTAGTCCTTGATTTTAGTGGGATAACTTCAATTTTCTCTCAATTTATTTAGATGTTGCTTACTGGTTTGTTGTATATTGCTTTTATTATGTTTAGGTATAGGCCTTGAGTTCCTGAATTTTCCAAGACTTTTACCATGAATGGGTGTTAGATTTTGTCAAATGCTTTCTCAGCATCTAACAAGATTATCATGTGGTTTTTGACTTTGAGTTTGTTTATATAGTGGAATACGTTGATGGATTTCTCTATATTAAACCATCCCTGCATCCCTCGGATGAAGCCTACTTGGTCCTGATGGATGATCATTTTGATGTGCTCTTGGATTCAGTTTGTGAGGATTTTATTGAGTATTTTTACATCGATATTCATAAGGGAAATTTGTCTGAAGTTCCCTTTCTTGTTAGGTCTTTGTGTGGTTTATGTATCAGAGCAATTGTGGCTTCATTGAATGAATTGGGCATAGTACCTTCTGTTTCTATTTTGTGAAATAGCTTGAGGAGAATTGTAATTAGATTTTCTTTGAAGGACTGATAGAAATCTGCACTAAACCACTAAACTCATCTGGTCCTGGGTTTGTTTGTTTGTTTGTTTTTCTTTGTTTGTTTTGTTTTGTTTTTGGTTGGGAGACTATTAATGACTGCTTCTATTTCTTTAGGAGAAATGGGACTGTTTAGATAATTAATCTGATCCTGATTTAACTTTGGTACCTGGCATCTGTCTAGGAAGATATCCATTTCATACAGGTTTTCCAGTTTTGTTGAGTATAGACTTTTGTAGAAGGATCTGATGATGTGTTGGATTTCCTCAGGATCTGTTGTTATGTTTTCTTTTTCTTTTATGATTTTGTTAATTAGGATACTGTCCCTGTGCCCTCTAGTTAGTCTGGCTAAGGGTTTATCTATCTTGTTGGTTTTCTCAAAGAACCAGCTCCTGGTTTGGTTGATTCATTGTATACTTCTTTTTGTTTTCACTTGCTTAATATCAGCCCTAAGTTTGATTATTTCCTGTTGTGTCTTCCTCTTGCGTGAATTTGCTTCCTTTTGTTCTAGAGCTTTTAGGTGTGCTATCAGGCTGCTAGTGTATGCTCTCTCTAGTTTCATTTTGGTGGCACTTAGAGCTATGAGTTTTCCTCATAAGACTGCTTTCCTTTTGTCCCAAATGTTTGGGTATTTTGTGGCTTCATTTCATTAAACTCTAAAAATCATTTCTTTCTTTATTTCTTCTTTGACCAAGTTATCATTGAGTGGAGTGTTGTTCAGCTTCCATGTGAAATTTTGGTTTCTATTATTTATGTTGTTATTGAAGATCAGCCTTAGTCCATGGTGATCTGATAGAATGCATGGGATAATTTCCATATTTTTGTAACTATGGTGGCCTGTTTTGTNACAAATTATATGGTAAATTTTGAAGGAGGTACCATGTGGGGCTGAGAAGAAGGTATATCCTTTTGTTTTAGGATAAATTGCTCTGTAGATATTTGTTAAATCCATTTGTTGCATAACTTCTGTTACTTTCAATGTGTCTCTGTTTAGTTTCTGTTTCCAGGCTATGTCCATTCATTAGAGTGGGGTGTTGAATTCTCCCACTATTATTGTGTGAGGTACAATGTGTGCTTTGAGGTTTGCTAAAGTTTTCTTAATGAATGTGGATGCCCATGCATTTAGAGCATAAATATTCAGAACTGAGAGTTCATTTTGGGACCCCCACTCAATTTGTTTCTTAGATCCCTAAAAAGAGTTCTTTGTTCTTTTGCCTTCAGCCTGAGTTACTAATTACTTCTGGAACTGACTCATCTTAAAATTAGAATGGTGCAGGAAGCCTTATGTCCTCCTACCTGACAGCTAAAAGTAACAACTGCTGGATGGCCCGCCAGGCCATGCTTTCTGGTATTAAAAGCCAGGAATATTTACCAAAAGATAGCTTATGACCTCTATGCCATAAATGAGCCATACAGCTCCTCCAGAGAAAAGTTGTAAGCTCAACTTTCTTTGTGAACTTACCCCCTGCTTGTTAAGACTCATTTTGAAGTTATACATTTCCCAGATGTACTGTGTCAACCCTGATACTCCCGGCCCTTTGGAACTTCTTGCTGCCCTAAGCCTGCACGTACTATTCTGCTGACTTNTAACCACCTTGTTGTGTTTAAATGAGCCAATCATATGTAACCACGCCAATTCTCCCCATCCCCTGACCCTTACCCTATAAAAACCCCTAGCTCTTGGGTCTCAGAGTCGACTTCCTCTGTCTCCTGTGTGAGATACTTGTCGACCTGGAGTTCCACCATTAAAGCTACCTTGTGCTTTTGCATCAAGAAGGCCTCTCTTGTTTCCTGGGGAACCCTGACTCCCGTGACATGAGGGGGTCCCTGAGAGGGGGTCCTATATCATCTTAGTAGATTTTACCTTTTATGAGCATGAAGTGCCCCTCCTTGTCTTTTTTTGATAACTTTGGGTTAGAAGTCAATTTTATTTGATAACTCCAGTTTGTTTTTTCAGACTGTTTGCATAGATAATAGTTTCCAGTATTTTACTCTGAGTTAGTGTCTGTCTTTGTCCCTGAGGTGGGTTTCCTGTATGCAACAAAATGTTGGGTCCTGTTTACATATCCAGACTATTAGTCTATATCATTTTGTTGGGGAAATGAGTGCCTTGTTATTAAGAGATATTAAGGAAAAGTAATTATTGCTCCCTGTTATTTTTGTTGTTAGACTTGGGATTCTGTTTGTTGAAAGATTTCTTCCTTGCTTTTTCTAGGGCATAATTTCAGTACTTGTGTTGGAGTTTTCCCTTTATTAT
>NC_034613.1:102567611-102578071 GCF_900095145.1 Mus pahari | reverse complement strand
GTGGGAGTGCTAGGTTCGGATAATGGTGAGTGGTCTTGGTTTCTGTTAGTAAGATTTCTACATTTGCCTTTCACCATCTGGTGATCTCTGGAGTTAGTTGTTATAGTTGTCTCTGGTTGGAGCTTGTTCTCCCTGTGATTCTGTTAACTTCTGTCAACAGTCCTGGGAGTCCAGCTCTCTCCTGAGTCTCAGTGGTCAGATTACTCTCTGCAGGGAAGCTCTCCTCTAGCAGGGAAGGTGCACAGAGGCCCGGGGTTCAGGTCTGCCTCCTGGCTAAAGATGTAGGCCCAAAACAGGGCCTGTCCCAGAAGAAGTGTTGCCTCTGCCGTTTATTCACTCTCCTGCACAGATCAGCCACCAAGGGACCCTGGATACAATATGACTCTCTCATCTGCTCTGGCAGACAGAGCCCTCCCAGGTGGCCCAAATTTCTGTAGCCCGAAACAGTGTCTGTCCCAGAAGTTAAGTTGCTTCTGTCTGTCCCAAAGCTGTGTAGCTTCTGTGGTCCACCCTCGCCAGTGCAGACTGGAACCTAGGTGAACAAGAGCAAAGATGGCTCTCCTGCCAGGTCAGGCCTTGGGACTCCTCCCTGGTGGACACACCTCCTTGGGCGGGAAAGGTGCCAGATGACTGGAACCAGAAACAGGATCTTTCCCAGAAGCTGTGTTGCTTCTGCAGACTGCCCTCTCCCTGGCAGTGCACCGGAGCAAAGATGGCTTTCCCACCAGCTCATACCTTGAGACCCATCCCGGGTGGACAACCCTCCTTGGGCGGGAATGGTACTGGATGACTGGAGCCAGATATGGAGTTTGTCCCAGCAGCTGTGTTGCTTCTGCAGGCTGCCCTCTCCCTGGCAGTGTACGGAAGCAAAGATGGCTCTCTTACAGGCTCAGGCCTTGAGAACCTTCATGGGTGGACACCCCTCCTCAGGCGGGAAAGGTGCTGGATGACTGGAGCCAGAAACAGGATCTTTCCCAGAAGCTGTGTAGCTTCTGCAGACCACCCTCTCCCAGGCCACACACAGGAGTAAAGATGGCTCTCTTACCAGCTCTCCCCTGGCAGGAAAGGTGCTGTATATCTGGAGCCAGAAACAGAGTCTGATCCAGCAACTGTGTCACTTCTGCAGACTGTCCTCTCCCTGGCAGTGCACTGGAGCAAAGATGGCTCTCCTACCAGTTCAGGCCTTTGTGTCCATGTTTTCTATGGCATCTTCTGCACCTGATATTTTTCTCTTCCATCTCTTGTATTCTGTTGCTGATGCTTACATCTATGGTTCCTGATTTCTTTCCTAGGATTTCTATCTCCAGAGTAGTCTTCCTTTTGGTTTTCTTTATTATTTCTACTTCCCCTTTATGATTTTGGATGATTTTGTTCAATTCCATCATCTTTTTTTCCCTCTAATTCTTTAAGGGATTTTTGTGTTTACTCTTTAAGGACTTCTACCTCTTTAGCAGTGTTTTCCTGTAATTCTTTAAGAACTTCTACCTGTTTAGCCATGTCTTCTGTACTGCTTTAAGTGAGTTAACAATACTTAAAATCCTCTGTCAACTTCATTAGGCATGATTTTCTATCTGAATCTTGTTTTTCGGGCATGTTTTGGTATTCAAGACTTGCTGTGGTGGGCATACTGGATTCTGATGATACTGAGTGGTCTTAGATTCTCTTAGGAGGATTCTTAAGTTTGCTTTCTGCCATCTGGCAATCTCTGATGTTAGATGTTCTAGCTGTGTCTTGCTGGTGCTTGTTCTTCCCATGAATCTATTAGCCTCTGTCAGCACTCCTGGGAGTCCAACTCTCTCCTGAGTCCCAGTGGTCAGAGTACTCTCTGGAGGCCAACTCTGCTCTTGAGGGGAAGGTGCCCAGGGGTCTGGGTCTCAGCTCAGCCTCCTGGCCGATGATGAAGGCCTGAAGGGACCCTGTCCAGGAAGCTCTGTTGCTTTTGCTGCTCACGTGCTTTCCTGTGTAGACTAGTCTCAGTGTTCCCAAGATCATGGTTGTGCTAGGACATTTCAAGTTTCAGCCCACGAAGGCATGGGGCAGGAGCCACCAGAAGGAATCTCAGCCACTGGTTGGGCAGATTTACTTTGTCCCTGTTCATGCAGCTATCCCAAGATCCTGGGTGTGCTAGGGCCCATGGAGCTTGTGCTCAAGATGGCATGGGGCTGGCACCTACAGGAATGAACCCCAGACACTGGTTGGGCAGGCTTCTGTTAGCACAAGCCCCACCAGGTTGTTTTGGTACAGATGTTGTGTTCCACTCACCAGTGATCTCAAGACTCTGGGTGTGCTAGGATGCCTGCAGAGTGAGAGTCCTCTGGGGACCTTGGGATCCTCTGCTGAATTTGCAGACAAGATGACGAGGGGCTGGCCTTAACTAAACTTTTTAAAATAAAATATGATCAGCAGCTTTCATAGAAGTTTAAAGAAAGTAATTTAATCACAAGAGTAACATAAGTATAAAAATCCATTGAAATACTTAAGTGTTATATATTTATCTACTAAAATCTGGGAGGAATCAATTATTTGAGTAGTGAAATACAATACAAGAAATATAAATTAACTGAAGATTGCAATTAAAAGTCAGATTTTGAAACAATGAATATATATATATATGTATATATATATATATGTATATATATATATATATATATACATATATATATATATATATAATTACACCTCTAGCTAAGGAGCTATTGACAATTGTTAGCTATTGGTAAAGGAAGTATCAATTTTCACTAAAAGAGAATCCTGATAATTTTACCAAAGTTGAGTGGAAAGCCATAGCTCTGAATATAATAGAGCAGCACAAATTGCCTTTGATAGGAGAAAAGGGAGAAAATTGTTTTAGGGAAAGGATCTAGGAAGAGTTAGTTAAGGCAGAGGAAATATCATAGAAATGTTTTGGTAGAAACTCTCAGAGAAATAATAAAAGACAAAAAAGCATATATGATAGTGTCTTAATTACTTTCTATTGCTGTGATAACATTATTACCAAAAGCAACTTAGAAAAGGAAGAGTTTATTTGGGACTTACTATGTATTCTAGAAAGTTTAGAGTAATTCACCATCATGGAGGATAAGTGTTTCAGCAAATAGACATGACAACTGGAGCTGGAAGCCTAGAGTTGATGTTTCACATCTCAAATTACAAGCAGTAACAGAAATCACACTAGGAATGTTACAGGTTTTAAAAATCTGAGTGGCTATACCTAGTGACATACTTCTGCAACCAAATTCATACTTCCTATTCTTAAAGTGTGCCAATATCTCAGCCTGTGGAAGATATTGCCATTTAAAGTAGGACAGAGAGAGATGTGTTGGGGTACACTGTGTGAATATCATCTCTGATATTCAATTGTTTTTGACTGGATATTTTATTTATTTATATTTTAAATGTTATTCCCTTTCAAATTTCTCCTCTGCAAACCACATTTCACCACATCCATTACCCTGCTTCTATGAGGGTGATCCCTGACCCTCCTACACACTCCTGCCTCACAGACCTGCCATTTTCCTACAATGGGGAATTGAGCCTTCACAGGACCAAGGGCCTCTCCTCCCACATATAAAGCTCCTTCAGCTCCTTCAGTCCTTCTCCCTAACTCCTCCTCCATTGGTGTCCCCCTGCTCAGTCAGATGGTTAGCTGCAAGCATCCTAATCTGTATTGGTCAGGATCTTGCAGAGCTTCTCAGAAGACAGCTGTATCAGGCTCCTGTCAGCAAGCATGTCTTGGCATCAGCAATAGTGTCTGAGTTAGGTGTCTGCATGTGGGGCAGATCCCCAGATTGGCCTTTCCTTCAGTGTCTGCTCCACTCTTTGCCCCTGTATTTACTTTGGGCAGGAGCTATTCTGGGTTAAAATTTTGGAGATGGGTGTGTGGTCCCATCCCTCAACCAGGGGACCATGCCTAATCTCTGGATATGGTCTCCACAAGTTCTCCCTCCTCTTTGTGGGATATTTCAGCTAATGTCATCCCTGTGGGGTCCTGGGAGGCTCTTGCTTTCCTAGCATCTGAGACTTTTGAGTTGCTAACCCCGATTTCCCCATCTCCTATTGTTACACATCTGTTCAATTTCCTGACACTCTACATCTCCTATATCGCCTCCCATATCTGACTCTTTCCTCTTTTTTCTCCTCCTCCTCTTTTCTTCAACCCAAGTCCCTCCTAGCCTCTACTTTCCTTGATTATTTTGTTCCACCTTTTAAGTAGGGATATTCAATTGTTAATAGTTAAACTGCTAGTGAACTAAGTACTAGCCAGTTCTTGGTACTGTTATTCCTGTGGCCTATCACTGGCCACATATTTTGTAAACATTTATTATTTCTTATGTGCTGATTGGCTTTAATAAACATCTGATGAACAATACCTAGGAAGAATGTCAAGGGCAGAGCTACTTGTCAAAGAAAGGGACTCGAGGAGAAGTAATCAGAGGAGGGACATTCACAAGTGGGGCATGGAGAGGAAGAGATATATTGGGACTGAAATAGAGGCAAAGAGCTAACTACATGGTTGGATGTAGGGTTGATACAGTTCTGTCAATGTAGATTGAGCTACCTGAGAGTCTGCCAAGCTACTCTCCTAATCTATAAAAAATTTTAATGAGTCTCTTCATCATTATTTAACCACTTGGTGATCCAAAGCTCTTGCTATCAATATGCATATTAACTTCTAAGGTAGAGATAGGTTGAAGTAAGGATAGAAAAGAATATGAATGAAAATATAGCCAAAAATATCTGGGTATAGACTTATAAATACTAATATTAATCAACACAAATATGTGAGAAGACAATTGCTATTAGACACACTGTTGGGACAAAAGGGTAAGCCTATCTGAATAATATAACAAATGTAGACCTGTATTCTTCTAAAACAAAAGCCCAATATATATTATGAAAATAATTAACAAAATTAAATAGAAAGAAAACACAACAATCATGGTTGAATACTCCAAAACCATGACTTCAGTAGTAATAAATGTCTCACATGGTCATAAAAGAAGGAGAATCTTTGCAGGATATAAACATTATAAAATAAATATAATATACCATATTTGTATAATAAAACAACTGATAAAATAATAAACAAGATCATCTTAAAACCTCCAGTAGGGAAATCTCTTCTAGTTTGCTTTATGTTACTATGAGAAACACTATAAACAAAAGTAACTGTAGGAGGAAATGTTTTTTTGTTTTGTTTTGTTTTTTATTTGTTTGTTTGTTTTTTTTGACTTATAGGTAACAGAGGGTCATTAAGAGAAATTGATATAGGAATTCAAGGCAAGAGTTGAAGCAGAGACTATGGAATAATACTGCTTATTGGTTTGTTCCCTATGGATTGCTCAGCTACCTTTGTTATAAAGCCCAGGACCAGTTGCTTAGGGATAGCATGGCCAAGAGTGAGCTGGACTAGCTCATATCAATTTGCAAATAAGAAGTCAATTGGTTCTGCTCAACATTCTAGTTCAAATTCCCTTTTTCCAAGTGACTCTGTTTGAGTCAAGTGGACAGCTGCTGCTATTTACAATAGTGATAAAGTCTAAGAGCCACTTGCAGTAAAAAGATTCAACAAATTAGGGATGGAGTAAAAGTTTCTCAACTTTGTAATGAACATCTGAAAAATATCTACAAAACATACACTTAAGAGCAATATTATTTAAAAGTGGTTTAATAATTATTTTAAAGTAATTTAATAATTAAAAATATTTAATAACTAATCTTAACATCATAATATAAGTTTATTTTCACTCTTGCTTTTGATTTTAAGGTTTCACACTCTAGTCCAATCAAAATCATTTTTCTTACTGCATATACTTGGGTCCTTTGAAACTAGTCTTTGTATGAGGGAGATGTACAGAGGGTCAGGAAATTCAACAGAGGTGTAAAGCAGTGGGGGATGGGGAACAGGAGGTAGCCAACACAAAGTCCCAGATGCCAAGAAAGCAAGAGGCTCCCTGAATACCAGAAGAAAGACATTAGCTGAAATATCCCACAAATGGGAGAGATACCTGTCTAGACCATATCCAGATGTTAGGCATACCCCCACCCCCAGTTGAGAGATGGAGCTACCCACTCTTCTCAAAAATTTAACCCAGAATTGCAACTGTCTAAAGGAAATACAGGGACAAAGAGTGGAGCAGAGACTGAAGGAACGGCCATCCAGAGACTGGCCCACCTGTGCATCCATTCCTTCTGGAACCACCTAACCCAGTCACTATTGCTGATACCAAGAAGTGCTTGCTGACAGGAGCCTGATACAGCTGTCTTCTAAGAGGCATGGCCACAACCTTAACAATACAGGTGGGGATGCTTGCAGCCAACCATCTGACTGAGCAGGGGGACCCCAATAGAGGAGTTAGGGGAAAGACGGAAGGAGCTAAATGGGTGTGTAACCCCAGAGAAAGGACAATATCAACCAACCAGACACCCCAGATCTCCCAGGGATTAAACCACCAACCAAAGAGCATACCTGGAGGGACCAATGGCTCCAGCTGCATATGTGGCAGAGGGTTCCATTGTATAGCATCAAAGGGAGGAGAGGCCATTGGACCTGTGTAGGTTTCATGCCCCAGTGTGGGGAAATGCTAGTGTGGTGGGGCAGGAGTGAGCAGGTGGGTAGGGTCACCCTCCTGGAGGCAGGGGTGATTCAGATGGGATGGGGGGGTTGAAGAGGAAAGTGGGAAGGGAGATAACATTTGAAATCTAACTAAACAACATAACCAGTAAAACATTTAAGGGGGGTAGTAGTCTTTATCTATAGATTAGCTCTCTCTCAGAGAAATGAATATTTAGCTGAAAATGCACTAGTAGTTGTGTTAAGTGAGGTCACTGTCATTCCTTTCTTATAATACTTGGTTCAGTTTTTCAGTACTATATTGAAGATTTTATTTATATTTGCAAGTGGAATGATCTTTGCTTTTCTGTGGTGCCTTTGATTTTTGTATGTGTGTCATTCTAGCCACACTATATGCATCATTTATATTTTTCCTTTCTCTACTTTGGGAGATTTTATAAAAATCTGACATTAATTAGTTTTTTATATATTTTGTACTATTTACCAATAATGCCTACAGGGCCCGAGCTTTCTAGATATTAGAAATTAATTCTATCTAAGCTTTATAATGTATTGCCATAAATAGCTCATAATATTCCTTTCTTAATTCCTTAAACAAAAAAGTGGTCAAAAAGTCTTTAAACTATTTTTTCTTTCTTTTTATTTTTCATCATCTTGCTAAAATTTAGAGATTTTGACAAATCACCTCTAACACTTTGGTTAATATTCAATAATTCAATTCAGTTCATTATTTTTATTATTAAATTTTCTCTGCTTTATTTAAATACTCAAGTTGTTTATGATTTATCAGTGTCATTATATAGTAACTTGGTAACTGTTGGAATGAGGAATATTTCCCATAGGCCCATGTATTTGAACATTTGATCCCCAGTTGGGGGTGCTATTTGGGAACATTTTTGAAACTTCAGGAGGTGTTTCTTGATGGAGGATATACACCACTGTTTCCTTCAATGCTTCCTGTGTGTAAATGAAAAATGTGATTAATCAACACTCTCCTAGTGCCACAATGATTTACCTTACTTGCTATGATGGACTCTATATACATTGAATTATAAATGAAATAAAAGCTTTTCTTCCTAAATTTGCTTTTACACATGATATATATAATTGAAACAGAAACCTATCTTACAGATTTTAAAATTAACTACCACCCTTTATATGCTGTTTTAAATATATACAGAAATATTGTATGTTTCATCTTCATTTTTTTCATATTTAAGTATTTTCATAATTTCTGTTTTATCCATTTGCTACTTGAAATTGTGTGTGTGTGTGTGTGTGTGTGTGTGTGTGTGTGTGTGTGTGTGTTTAATAGAAATTTTCTAGGTGAGAATGCCATCTTGCATCCCAGGTCCCTCAGAGACCAGTCTCCTGCACAGGACAGCATACAGATTGCAGAAGCAACATAGCTTTTGGGACAGTCCCACTTTCAGGCCTTCATCTTCAGCCAAGATGCAGATCTGAGCTCCAGACATCTGCACACCTTCTCCACCAGAGGAGAGGTGGCCACCTGGGAGGGTTCTGACCTCCACCACAGGTGAGAGAGCCATCTTGTATCCCGAGTCCCTCAGAGACCAGTTTGCACAGGAGAGCCAGCAGACTGTAGATGCAACATAGCTTCTGGAACAGGCCCCCATTGGGGCCTTCATCTTCAGCCAGGAGGCAGAGCTGAGTGCCGGAACTCTGTGCACCTTCCCTGCAAGAGGAGAGCTTGCCTGCAGAGAGTACTCTGGCCACTGAGACTCAGAAGAGAGTTGGAGTCCCACAAGTGCTGACAGAGGCTGACAGAATCACAGGAGGAACAAGCTCCAGCCAGAGACAGCTATAACAATTAACACCAGAGTTTACCAGATGGTGAAAGGCAAACATTAAGAGTCTTACTAACAGAAACCAAGACTGCTTACCATCATCAAAACCCAGCAAACCTACCTCAATGAGTCCAGGATACCCAAACACACCCGAAAAGCAAATTTCAGATTTAAAATAGTATCTCATAATGCTGGTAGAGGATTTTAAGAAAGAAATTAATAACTCACTTAAAGATACAGGAAAACACTGTTAAAAAGGTAGAAGGCCTTAAAGAGGAGGCACAAAAATCCCTTAAATACTACAGGAAAACACAACTAATCTGGTGATGGAATTGAATAAAACCATCCAAGATCTAAAAAGGGAAGTAGAAAAACTCAAAGGGAGACAACTCTGGAGATAGAAACCCTAGGAAAGAAATCATGAAGCATAGATGTGAGATACATAGATCAGCAACAGAATACAAGAGATGGAAGAGAGACTCTCAAAATGCAGAAGATTCCATACAGAACATGGACACAACAATAAAAGAAAATGCAAAATGCGAAAAGATTCTAACTTGAAACATCCAGGAAATCTAGTAATAGGATAATAGGAGTAGATGAGAATGAAGATTTTCAACTTAAAGGGCCAGCAAATATCTTCAGCAAAATTATAGAAGAAAACTTCCCTAAACTAAAGAAAGAGGTGCCCATGAACATACAAGAAGCCTACAGAACCCCAAATAGACTGGACAAGAAAAGAAATTACTCCAACACATAATAATCAGAACAACAAATGCACTAAATAAAGAATATTAAAAGCAGTAAGGGAAAATGGTCAGGTAACATGAATGCTGGTCTATTAGAATTACACCAGACTTTTCACCAAAGACTTTAAAAGCCAGATGATCCTGGACAGATGTGAAACAGACCCTAAGAGAACAAAAATGCCAGCCCAGGCTACTATTGCCAGCAAAACTCTCAATTATCATAAACGGAGAAACCAAAGTATTCCATGACAAAACCAAATTCACATAGTATCTATCCACGAATCCAGCCCTTCAGAGGATAATAAAGGGAAAACACCAACACAAGGACAGAAACTACACCCCAGAAAAAGCAAGAAAGTAATCCGTCAAAAAAACCTAAAAGAAGACAGTCACAAGAACAGAATCCTAACTTTAAGAATAAAAATAACAGGAAGCAACAATTAATTTTCCTTAATATCTGTTAATATCAATGGACTCAAGTTTACAATAACAAGACATAGACTAACAGACTGGCTACCCAAACAGGACCCAACTTTTTGCTGCTTACAGGAAATGTCCCTCAGGGAAAAAAACAGACACTACCTCAGAGTGAAAGGCTAGAAAACAATTTTCCAAGCAAATGTTCTGAAGAAATAACCTGGAGTATCCATTCTAATATCGAATAAAATTGAATTCCAAACCAAAGTTACCAAAAAAGACAAGTAAGAGCACTTCATATCCATCAAAATTACCGAAGTGAACTCTCAGTTCTGAATATCTATGCTCGAAATGCAAGGGCAGCCACATTCATTAAAGAAACTTTAGTAAAGCTCAAAGCACACATTGCACCTCACACAATAATAGTTGGAGAATTAAATACCCCACTCTCATCAATGGACAGATCCTGGAAACAGAAACTAAACAGGGACACATGGAAACGAACAGAAGTTATAAAACAAACAGATTTAACAAATACCTACAGAACATTTAATCCTAAAACAAAAGGATATACCTTCTTAATACCTCATGGTAACTCCTTCAAAATTGACCATATAAACAGTCACAAAACAGACCTCAACAGATACAAAAATATCAAAATTATTCCATGTATCCTATCAGATCACCATGGACTAAAGCTGGTCTTCAATAACAGCATAAATAATAGATATAAAATTAACTCAAACAAATCAGTGGCCTTCCTCTACACGAAGGACAGATGGGACGAGAAAGAAATTAGGGAAACAACACCCTTCACAATAGTCACAAATAATATAAAATACCTAGGTGTGACTCTAACTAAGGAAGTGAAAGATCTGTATGACAAGAACTTCAAATCCCTAAAGAAAGAAA
>NC_034613.1:102556195-102566477 GCF_900095145.1 Mus pahari | reverse complement strand
TTAAAAACAATGAATTTATGAAATTCTTGGGCAAATGGATGTATGTGGAGGATATCATCCTGAGTGAGGTAACCCAATCACAAAAGAACTCACTTGATATGCACTCACTGATAAGTGGATATTATCCCTGAAACTTAGAATACCCAAGATACAATTTGCAAAACACAAGAAAATCAAGTAGAAGGAAGACCAACTTGTGGATACGTCATTCCTCCTTATAATAGTGAACAAAATACCCATGTAAGGAGTTCCAGAAACAAAGTTTGGAGCTGAGACGAAAGGATGGACCATCTAGAGACTGCCCTACCCTGGGCTCCATCTCATAATCAGCCACCTAATGCAGACACTATTGCTTATGCCAGCAAGATTTTGCTGAAAGGACCCTGATATAGCTGTCTCTTGTGAGGCTATGCCAGTGCCTGGCAAATACAAAAGTGGATGCCCATTGTCATCTATTTGATGGATCACAGGACCCCCAATGGAGGAGCTAGAGAAGGTACCCAAGGAGCTTAAGGTGTCTGCAAATCTATAGGTGGAACAACAATATGAACTAACCAGTACCCCCAGAGTTGGTGTCTCTAGCTGCATATGTATCAGTAGATGGCCTAGTCATCTGTCTTTGGGAAGAGAGGCCCCTTGGTCTTGCAAACTTAATATGCCCCATACAGGGGAATGCCAGGTCCAAGAAGTGGGAGTGCATGGGTAGGGAAGCAGGGCAGGAGGAGGATATGGAGGACTTTTAGGATAGCATTTGAAGTGTAAATGAAGAAAATATCTAATAAAAATTTGAAAAAAAAAAAGGAATTTAAACTGGCAACCTTGGGAGTTAGGAGTTTTGGGGGACCCTCCAGAATGCACCAGAGACCTGTGAGCTGAGAGACTCTCAGGAATCAAAGACAAGGACATTAGATTAAATGTCCTACAATGGGGAGAGAGAATTTGCAGAGTCCACCTCTAGCAGAAAAACAGGGCATCAAGTTACTGATGGAGTTACCATCCCAAGCTACAACTCTGACCCATAATCATTCCTATCTGAAAGAACTGCTGGGATAGAAATGGAGTGGAGCCCGAGGAAAAGAAGGTTCAGTAATAGAACAAAATTGGGATTCAGTTCAAGGGGATGTCCCAATGCCTGACACTATTATGACTACCCTCTGAAAGACCCAAACAAGCAGCTGAAAGAGTCAGATGCAAGTATTTGCACCCCACCAATGAACAGAAGCGACTGACCCCTGTGGTTGAATTGAGGAAAAGCTGGAAGAAGCTGAGAAGTGTGACCCTGTAGGAGGGAGGATCTGGAGTCTCAATTAACCTGAACACCTGAGATCTCTCAGACACTGAATCACTAATCAGGCAGCATACACCAGCTGATATGAGGTCCCCAACACATATATAGCAGTGGACTGCCGGGTTTGTGTTCATTCAGAGAAGATGCACCTAACCCTCAAGAGATTGGAGGACCCAGGGAGTTTAGTGGTCAGATCGGGTGGGAGGTGGGTGGTGGGGATATCCTCGTTGATACAGGGGTGCAGGGAGTAGGTATGGGATTTGGAACAGTCAGAGGGTGGACTGGGAGGGGAATAAAATATGGAGTGTAAAAAAATAATTAAGTAATTAATTAAAAAGAAATTGAAACTGAAAAAAAAATTCCACAAACTTTTAAAATGTAATCTTATCTCTTTTCTTGTCCTGTCTTATTTTGTTCCTTACCTTATTGTTAATGTTCATTCCATTAATTCTTTCTTTTTTTTATACACTTAGGTTCACTTTAAAAACCATCCATGTACTTTTGAAAAGAATTAGGTTTCTATTGTTGCTAAAATAATTCAATTATGTATATGATAACTAAACAGATAATCAACAAGCAAATAAAATGCTTGAAGATATTTGTATTTTCATCTCCAGGTCTTATTGCATTGGTTAGTTTTCTATTTGATTTTTTAATTTTTTTAATTAAAGTATTTAGTGTTTGAAGTAAATCTATCTTTATCATTGGTTTGTATTTAAGGCAAGATTAGAAAATATTTTTTATTTCTACTACCAAAATTTGTAATGCTAAGTAGGTATTTCCAGATATTATAATTATACTTTTAGTTGTTTTTTTATACCTTCTTTAAATATTTATATTTAGCTATTATTTACCTGTGATTTAAATAAAATTGGTGTCTTGAAAAAATTATCTGAAGTCATTTGTAAAAAGTAGCTTGAAATTGATTCCATCTTTTGATTGAAATACTTATTCTATCTATATAACAGCATATTATTATTATTGTATTCATATGTATATATTTGTCTTTTAAAATATACCTCACAGCATTTCTCCATCTCTTTTCTTTTACATTTTTTAATTAAATTGAATTAATGTTCTCTAATGTGGCATTTTGATTGTTTTAATGATTTCTCAGGGGTTTTCTTCTGCATTTCTTTATGTTTATTCTCTGTCTTAGTATATTTGTTTTAAATTACCAGACTCTATATCTGTATTAATTTATATTATATAAAGAAGCAAAATTACTTTATAATTACATTACTTTTGCCTATTTGTGTTCTGATTACAAAACATTCTATCTTTATAGAGGATAAGCAATAATATAATACTGAATTCTTACAATTATTATTTTATGGAACTGGATTTCTCTTAAAGAAGCACAAAGAGAAGGAAACAAGAATAACTCATAGCTTCTGTTATATTTAGGTACTATTTTTCATGTTTGTTTCTTTCATGTTTCCTGTGCATTAGAGTTAATGTCTGGTGTAATTCCATTAACGTAATATAGATTTGCCTGCTCATTTCCACTCAGCCATTATTGGTAAATATATTATATTTGTATATATTATGGATTCAGCAATACACTGTGCATAAATGAAATGATATGCTTTGACTCCTTTTATAATTAGATAATTAACTTTACTGGTTCTTTTGTGTGTATGTGTGTGAATTAAATTACTGTATATGATAATATCCATTGAGCCTAAGCATTTCCTACAGTATTTCTTGTAAAACAAGTCTTCTAGCATAAATTTTTTTTCCCAAAGAATATTTGTTTTCCCTTTAATCTTAACACTTAAGAACTGAGTCAGAAACATTCAAGGCCATACTGTAATACACTACAAGACAAAGGAATTAATGGAATATTAATCCTTGTACTTGTTAATTAATTAACAAGTTAATTAATTAATCCTTGAATATTAATCCTTGTTTATTAAGGAATGTAATTCCTTTATAGCAATTCTTTATTATTATTATTATTATTATTATTATTATTATTATTATTATTACTATTATTATATTTATGTATGATTGTGGGGTTGGGCCTGTGTATGCATGTCAGAGAACTACTTGCAAATATTATTTCTCTACTTTCAAGATTTGAATTCAACGAATCAAACTCATGTCCTCATGTTTAGAGAGACATTCATTAACCTTTTTCTGATTTTTTTTAAAATACAGTTTTGTTAAATACAAGGTAGTAATTGGAGAATTTGTGAACTTGATTTTGGTGCTGGGTTTTGTTTTCTATACATTTAGAGGGGAAAAACATAAGTGGTAGTGAATTTTGCTTTTAATTTTTCTTTCAGATTTTTCAGTTAAAGTTGTAAAATATACAAGTATGTGAAATATTATTTCTCTGTCAGTGAAAAGAGTCTTTCAAGTCAAATTGGGTTATATTAAAAGCAGCTTTAGTGAGAAGCTGCTTTAGTACCAGATCACTGGCCCCCAAGGATTGAGAGCAAGGGAGTACGCCTGTGAACAGAAGAATAGGAAAGGAAAGAGATAAAGGGCCTATGTGGAGAGAGAGAGAGAGAGAGAGAGAGAGAGAGAGAGAGGTACTGAAAAAGACAGAGAGCAATAGAGATACAAAGAGAGAGACAGACAGAGAAAGAACAAATAAATAATAAATAAAATGTAAATAAATTTCTCATTTGGGGGCAGTGATAGATAAGCCAAAATGACAAATATATATCTTAAGTAATGTGTTATCCATGACTTTAGCTGTGTTCTAAATGGAAACATCCACAACTTCTTTTAGTTGTAGTGCAAAGAATAAACATGTGTTATGCTCAAATTAGTTGATGTTTGCTTCCTAACACAGGGGTAAGGGGATGGAAGGAATCTAACTCTAAATGTATCATCTCTTTATTAAAAGGGAGCTTAAACAAAGCTGGCAACAAAGTGAGGTGGTGTTTTGTTGTGCATTGAAAGTTATGGTTATGTTATTAAGGAAAAAGAAATAAGTGATGAAATTAAATCACTTCCTAAGATATAATATTTGTGTATTCTCACTTAGATCGAAAATTTAAGTAGTACACAAGATCTTGGTACAAAATCTATGCTACACATTTCACTACTGAATGACTGAAAAGAGATATAGTTTAGAGGATTGGCCTAAGGTGAGTTAATAAATGCAATTGTCCTAACATAAATCTAGACTTTAAAAAATAGACAGTGTTTTTCTTTTTTCAGAAAAATGACAACACAATGAACTATACTCAGTTTATATCTGTGGGTATCTGAGAGAGTTCATATGCTGAATAATAAGCATCTTGGGCAAGAAGATTAATTATTCAGTTGTTTGTATTTCTTTTAATAAAACAACTATCCATTCTTTGTCATCTAAAAAAATATTAGAATAATTTTTTTTTTACTTTGTTCTTTTGTTTTCATCTCAGTGTATCATGAAGTTATCTCTTAGAATCAAATTGCTCTGAATGATTTTCTGCCATTACATACCCCACTAGGCTTAGAGTGGCACATGTAAATTAATATATAACAATGACTTTCAATACAATAATTTGTTAAAAACATTTTTATTTCATACATTCACAAATTTAGTTTCTACTGTATTTCAATAAAAAAACTAACCATGAAAATAGCCTATAGCAGTTTTGTCTTGGTTGATATAAATATCACTCTAAAGAAAATAGACAATTCTGAAATTATTGTTAGAAATAGAGAATTTTATCCATTTCATTGAAACCACATTGTTTCAGATGACCCAGATGAACAGGTAGTGAAGTGTCTGTTCTCTTTGCAGGAAGACCTCTTAGCATTATCTGCAAAATCTAATCTTGGCAGGAAAATTTAGTTCTGAAAATATTAATATTTTGAACATGAAAAGGATGTTAAAATTTATAGCCAAGATTAAGTTTTTCAGTGTTATAGGATGTATATAAAAACATACGTAGGGACTGAAGAGATAGCTCACTGGTTAAGAGCACTGGCTGCTCTTCCAGAGGTCCTGAGTTTAATTCCCAGCAACTACATGGTGGCTCACAACCATCTGCAATGTAATCCGATGTCCTTTTCTGCTGTTTCTTGAAGATAGCTACAGTGTACTCATATACATAAAATAAAGAAATCTTTAAAAATTATACATAGAATGTCTATAATACAATCACTCTATATATTCTGGAATCTATAAATTCAATTTTTCTCTCATGAAGACAATATTATTAGAGAGTAGGTCTATAATTCTTTTTGTTTTAAGCATATATATACATAATGTAATATACTCCTTTTTCCTTTGTAATGGTTTGCTGTTGTTGTTGTTTTTAATTTTATATATATGTGTGTGTGTTCTCCTGTCCATTTTCACATTTGAGTCCATGTTCCCTTGAAAAACCGGGGGTTTTAGACCTGGAGCTACTATCACTTGTGAATAGCATAATATAGGTGCTATGAACTGAAGTTGGATCCTTTGTCACCATAGTATATGCTTTTAACTGTGAAGCTACCTTTGAAGCATTTTCTCAGTTTCTTTATTAGTTTATCTACTTAAAAATTTGGACAAATCTGTGGTTCACTGAATTAACTTTATTGAACAAATTACAATGTGGCATAAAAATTTTAATTTAAATTAAAAGATTCTAGAGTTAAATCAAAGAAACCTGCTAACATTATGTGCATGTATTTTAATGTCTTTTAAAAGATCCTATGTATATTAATGTATTTTTTTTCATTCTAATGCAAGTACAAGTAAGAACATCTATTAGGAATCTTTCTTTAAATTGAGTGTAGTAGTAATTAATTTCTTTCTAGCTACTAATAAAAGCTATTGCTGCTATTTAGTGCTTTAATTAATAATACTTGAAAAATATACATGTTTGTCCCAGCATAGCTTATTATTCTAATTCTGGGTTTGATTTACACTAATTTGATATTCTTTGTAATCATCCTATTTGGGTATATAACTAAAGCACAAAATGATTCATAATTTACTTCTGGCTCATTATTGAGCTTTTCCTGTAAGATTTTCATAGATATTCTGTTTCTTCAAAGTTATTTTTAAAAGTATATCTCAAAGTAAACTGTAATTGCATGGTAAGATGATAACATGATTTAATTTAAACATCTATACATCTAAAAGTAATTGCTTTTAATTTTGGCTAGTAAAGAGTTATTTAAAGGGTATCTATTTTTTTCAAGAGAAAAAGATGCTACTTCAAGCAATAATTTTACCCTTTAGTCATTAATTAGATGGATTATAAAGTTATTTAGACCAGGGTTTATATCTTTATTTCATAATACCATGTGAACTTGAAAATTCCCCATTGTCTCTGCTTTGTTTATATAAATATTATAACAGGATACTTAGGATTGAATTAATTATGAAATTTGAAATGATGTTTAAAAATCATAAATTCTTTGCATTACAAGGTCTATGTATTTGTTATTTAATTGTACTTGGTATTTTATAGAATATATTTAATTTTTATAATTTTGTCATTTGCAACTCTAAAATTATATGCTGAAGGAAAATTGAGCAGCAAAATAGATTATAAAAATCAATCTTTGAAAATGATTACTAATCTACTTACATTGTTAGTACATACCTGATATGAAGAATTTGACAGTTTTCTTAACTATCTTATCAAGTCTGTTTTGTTAAGAAAAATGTAGAGAATATAACCTAATGAATAATTTATGGAAGAATAGTGTGTGGTCTTTTTGGAGTATATGTAGTTCTTTTTTTTTATTAGATTCTTCCTTCCTTCCTTCCTTCCTTCCTTTCTTTCTTTCTTTCTTTCTTTCTTTCTTTCTTTCTTTCTTTCTTTCTTTCTTTCTTTCTTTTTTCTTTCTTTAGTTTGTTTTTGTTTTGGTGCTGTTGCTTTTAGACCCCATGGTTTCCTTTTATCTATCTGTCTATCTATCTATCTATCTATCTATCTATCTATCTATCTATCTATCTATCAATCTATCTATCTATTTTATTTTATTTTTAGTGGATATTTTCTTTATTTACATTTCACATGTTATCCTCTTTCCCTGTTTCCATGTCACTGTACCAATACCATGCAGTTTTTATCCTATTGCTCTGTAGTACAGCTTGAGATCAGGGATGGTTATTCCACTAGAAGTTCTTTTATTGTTGAGAATAGTTTTTGCTATTCTAGGTTTTTATTTTTTATTCCAAATAAATTTGCAAATTATTCTTTTTATCTCTATGAAGAATTGAGTTGGAATTTTGATGGGGATTGCATTGAGTTTGTACATTGCTTTTGGCAAGATGGCCAATTTTACTATATATATTTATAATTATTTTATTAGATATTTTCTTCATTTACATTTCAACTGCTATCCTGAATGTCCCCTATACACTCCCCCACCTTGCTCCCCTGCCCACTCACTCCCACTTCTTGGCTCTGGCATTCCCCTGTATGGAGCATATAAAGTTTGCCATACCAAGGGGCTCTCTTCCCAATGATGGCTGACTAAGCCATCTTCGGCTATATATGCAGCTAGAGACACAAGCTCTGGGGGTACTGATTAGTTCATATTGTTGTTTCACCTATAGAGTTGCAGAACCCTTTAGTTCCTTGGGTAATTTCCCTAGCTCCTCCATTGTGGTCTCTGTGTTCTATCCTATAGATAACTGTGGGCATCCACTTCTATATTTGCTAGGTACTGGCATAGCCTCACAAGAGATAGCTATATCAGTGTCCTTTCAGCAAGATCTTGCTGGCATATGCAATAGTGTCTGAGTTTGGTGGCTGATTATGGGATGGACCCAGTCTTAACACCCTTCAAAATAGTCACAAATGATATAAAGTACCTTGGTGTGACTCTAACTAAGGAAGTAAAAGATCTTTATGATAAGAACTTCAAGACTCTGAAGAAAGATATCAAAGATCTCAGAAGATGGAAAGATCTCAGATGCTCATGGATTGGCAGGATTAATATAGTAAAAACGGCCATCTTATCGAAAGAAATCCTAGCATATGCAATAGTATCTGCGTTTGGTGGGTGATTATGGGATGGACCCCCGGGTGGGGCAATCCCTGGATGTTCCATCCTTTCGTCTTAGCTACAAACTTTGTCTCTGTAACTTCTTCATGGGTATTTTATTTCCTATTTTGGGGAGGAATGAAGTATCTACATGCTGGTCTTCCTTCTTGATTTTCTTGTTTTTTGGAGATTGTATCTTGGGTATTCTAGGTTTCTGGGCTAATATCCACTTATCAGTGAGTGCATATCAAGTGAGTTCTTTTGTGATTAGGTTACCTCACTCAGGATGTTATCCTCCAGATATATCCATTTGCCTAAGAATTTCATAAATTCTTTCTTGTTGATAGCTGAGTAGTACTCCATTGTGTAAATGTACCACATTTTCTGTATCCATTCCTCTGTTGAGGGACATCTGGGTTCTTTCCAGCTTCCGGCTATTGTAAAAAGGGCAGCTATGAACATAGTGGAGCATGTGTCTGTAATACCAGTTGGAACATCTTCTGTATATAAGTCTAGGAGAGGTATTGCTGGATCCTCTGGTAGTACTATGTCCAATTTTCTGTGGAACTGCCAGACTGATTTCCAGAGTGGTTGTACAAGCTTGCAATCCCACCAGCAATGGAGCAGTGTTCCTCTTTCTCCACATACTTGCCAGCATCAGCTGTGTCCTGAATTTTTGATCTTAGCCATTCTGACTGGTGTGAGGTGAAATCTCAGTGTTGTTTTGATTTGCATTTCCCTGATGATTAAGGATATTGAACAATTTTTTTTCAAGGGCTTCTCAGCCCTTTGGTATTCCTGAGTTGAGAATACTTTGTTCAGCTCTCTACACCATTTTTAAATGGGGTTATTTGAATTTCTGGAGTTCAGCTTCTTGAGCTTTTTGTATATATTGGATATTAGTCCCCTATCAGACTTAGGATTGGTAAAAATTCTTTCCCAATCTGTTGGTGGCCTTTTTGTCTTATTGACAGTTTCTTTTGCCCTACAGAATCTTTGCAATTTTATGAGGTCCCATTTCTTGATTCTTGATCTTACAGCACAGGCTATTGCTGTTCTGTTAAGGAATTTTTCCCCTGTCCCCATTTCTTCGAGGCTTTTCCCCACTTTCTCCTCTATATACTTCAGTGACTCTGGTTATATGTGGAGTTCTTTGATCCACTTAGACTTGAGCTGTGTACAAGGAGATAAGCTGGAGAGATGGCTTAGCAGTTAAGAGCACTGAATGCTCTTCCAAAGGTCCTGAGTTCAAATCGCAGAAACCACATGGTGGCTCACAACCATCTATCATGAGAGCTGATGCCCTCTTCTGAGGTGTCTAAAGTCAGCTACAGTGTACTTACATACAATAAATAAACAAACAATCAAAAACTATTTTACTATATTAATCCTACCAATCTATGAGCATGGGTGATCTTTATATCTTCTGAGTTCTTCTTCGAGTCCTTACTTCATAGACTTGAAGTTCTTCTCATATAGATCTTTTGCTAGGTTAGGTAGAGTCACACCAAGGTATTTTATATTGTTTGTGATTATTGTGAAGGGTGTTGTTTCCCTAATTACTTTTTCAGTCTATTTATCCTTTGGGTAGGGTATCTCAGCAACTTTGTTGAAGTTGTTCATCAGCTTTAGGAGAAAGAAGTGTGTCACTGGAGGTGAGCTTTGAGTTTTCAAGGCCCCACACACAGCCCAGTGCCACTCTTTCTCCTGCAGCCTGTGCATCCTGATGTAGAGGTGTCAAGCTACTTTTCTAGTAACTTGTCGGTATATATGACACCATGTTCCCTGCCATGGGAACAATACAGTAAACCTCTGACAGTTTAAGCAAGCCCCAATTAAAGGCTATTCTTTATAAGAGTTACTGTCATCATGGATTCTCTTCACAACAATAGAAGACTAAGAAAATAATGGTAATCATTCCAAAATATTACCCAGGATTATAGCAATGGAGTATATATACTGTACTACATAAGTGACTAAAAGAAATGTGAAAGTAGATATTGGTTTTCCCACCAACTTGTGAGTTATTCACACACACACACACACACACACACA
>NC_034613.1:102552643-102556055 GCF_900095145.1 Mus pahari | reverse complement strand
ATATATATATATATATGTGTGTATGTATATATATAACTGGATTGTATCACATAGTTCTTCTACATGATAGTTAAATAAGTCTATAAATTGCAAGATATTGCCTGTATATATAAACTAGGGAATATTGATATGTATGGTAGAATAGGTTATTACATGCTTATTTATTTTGCTTGTGTAGTATCAAATCTAGAAAACTTTCTGATGAAAGAGAAAAACTCATATACACAATATATAATAAATCTTTAATGAATTTTTGTAAGCTATAAAATAGTAAAAAAAGTCAATAAGAAAAAAATGTTAATGATCAAAATTACATAAATTTATAAAATCCTCAAAAGGTGAATAGATATGATTTTGGGTGAATCATTGCCAATGATTCTTTGGTAAAAATTTATCTCTTTATAAGGTAATTAACAGTCTAAGATTTGGCATTCAAAGAACATCAAAGAAGAGTACAATTTCATTTTTAGGTTTTCATATTGTTTAAAAATTTGTAAATTTTGACAGTGAATTTTGAAAATGAAGCTTTTTTCAATCTTTGCAGATTGTGTTTTCATTGAGGGATGCTGTAGCAAGTGAATTCTTGACTGCTTAGCAATATTCTATTTTGTACAACCCAAGTCTCAGGCCTTCTGATGACTGGCCCTAAACTAGAAAAGAGATCATGGGTTATATGTGAGGAACCAGAATGCTTTTAAAACTGAAACATAAACTGAGCTAGGACAAGAACAAAAGATATGACAAAGTGGATTGGGAAAATATCCATTAAGAGTCAACTCTACACAAAGAATTACATGTAACTTAAACATGCTAAGACTGGGAGAAAATAGCACACCAACTGATTATTCAATATTATATGGTCAACTCTGAAGACATATATGCAAGGGACAATATACATGCAGAGATGCTAATATACATGAACATATATGTTTATGTATACATATATATCATAACAATTAATGAAAAAAAGGAGGCCATGAATTAGAAAAGATACTATGCAGTAGTATATGAGATGATTTGAGGAAGCAAGTGGGTGATTCAAATGTGTTATAATCTTAAAAGTAAAAGAAAAATGTCAAAAATATCACAGCACAGTTTACAAAACTTAAAAGGATTGAAATATTGTTATGGATATAGTATTACTTTTTCTTATTATATACTTTGTGATTCCATTCTTTGTATGTGACCGGAAAGACCTCAGTGATCCTACCATGAGTAAGCTTTAAACTCATTTGAAAATTTAACCTCCAAGTAATAAAAATTCTCTAAATTTATACTTATTAATATAGCTAAATCTTTCAGGCCAGAATTCTGGTTCCATTTTATTTGAGGCTTCGTATATATTTTCAAGATAAAATTCATGAGTATGTTAACCGTGCTTCTATGGTAACAAGAAATGCCTCAACTACTTCTGCTCAGCTAAGCATGTACAGAGGGAATAGCTGTCATTGTGTTAACACTATGCAGAACAACCCAAGAAGGGATTTTAATCTTACCTTTATTATATAGTCTATGGTATAAAACTGTAATGTCATAACTCTTTTTGAAGTCTAAGGAGAACTCTTTGCATTAGTAATTCTGCTTTAGCTCCTGAACTGCCTCTTGCTTTCATGTATTGGGAGAACTCTATGCCTCAAATCAATTGGATATGTGGTAGAGGGTAATAATATTTGAAGTCTAGCCAACTGAAGTGAATTCATACTAAAACAAATACATGTATACATAATATTAATATGCATATGAAGGAGAATGGTGAAGAATTCAATTTATGAAGGGGAAAATATTAATATCTAACAAACATACAGAACTATAATGCATTCTGCCTACCTGAAGACATAAAGTAGCATAATGAAGAAATATATACACTGAGAAACTTTATTGGACAATGAAGGTAGTGTTTAACATATTAATGAGACGCTAGATATCCCTCATGATTTTTTTCAGCTTGTTCTATTTTCTTTCTGAATGTGTATTTGTCATCTTAGTGAAGAAAGCATCTGATTCTATCTTCTACATAGAACTCTGTGCTAAACAGACAGCATCCTAATTCATAGAATATCAAGAATATCTGTATTTATAATATAATTGATAATATAATTTATAATATAATTGATGTGGCTTTTACTTATTTTCAGGAGATCTAGTATTCTGGTAAAAATGTTGAGTTAAGAAACTCTGCTAAGTTCTTTTTAAAAATAGATAACAAACTTTACCTTGTATTCAGTGTGAGCAAGGAAAGAAGGCTTGTAAATATTATGAAGTCTTTTCTACAAACACAGATACACAAATACACACACTAATCTTTTGTGTCATTTATTAACTCTAGTTAATTATATAACTATTCTTTAGTCACTTAATTTTGTCAGGAAAATATTCTGACAATAGCTTTTATATGTCTACTTAAGAAGCTATGAATCATGTAGTCATGGTATTTTGAAAATAGACATTGTAGGATATGAATCTCTTTAGAGTCACTGTGATATCTCTTACCACAAATGGATAAAAGAGGAGAATGAAACTGTTGCTTAGTCAGTTGTTATCAAGGAGCTACTGCCTAGAAAACTTTGCTAAAAGTTTGAAGCTAGGAGAAAACAAAGCTTGACGTGCATTGCCAGGCCAACGACCCTCAATCCCACAACCCATTGGTTCAGTTCCCACCCTCACTGATGTGACATCATTTTCTGTATAAATTAGGAGGTCCCCCCTCCTCTCTCTCTTTCTTTCTTCTCTTTCCGCTCTTTCTCTCTTTTTCCTCTTCTCTGCCCTTCTTCCTGCTTCACTGTCCCTCTACCTCTGCACAATAAACCTCTCCCAAATGGAACCACAGAAAAAGAAAGAAGAAAGAAAGAAAGAAAGAAAGAAAGAAAGAAAGAAAGAAAGAAAGAAAGAAAGAAAGAAAGAAAGAAAGAAACTCATATAAACAGACAGAAATATACTGATTGGAGTAATTTTAAAAACAAATACACATAATGATTTTGTTTTGTACTATGTATCATTTTTCTTAAATAGTTTCTGAAACAGCATAAACCAAAATATAAAAGTGTAAATAGGAATATAAGAAATGTTCTTATTGATGCAATTCATGTGAACAGTTTAAATTTTCTAGTGTAAAATTTCTGTGTATTTTCTCAGCTTGTCACATTCCTTCCTCCTTAAAGATATTAAGAAAAACTTGCTTCTTTCTATTGGCATATGTTTCTTAATATTTCACTCCACTTGTATGTAACTTTAAACCCAAATATTATATTTTGAATGCTTTAACTTTTTTGTTCATAATAATTTTGTATATTACTATAATGTTTTACACTTAGCATTTAATGGGAGTTATTAAGATTTATAAGTATATCACTATTTGATACCTTTCAAATGCAAAGTGCTTAAGTTCATGTTTATACCCAAATTTATCAATCAT
>NC_034613.1:102546573-102552408 GCF_900095145.1 Mus pahari | reverse complement strand
TTGCCTCTGCCTCCCGAGTGCTGGGATTAAAGGCGTGCGCCACCACGCCCGGCTGAGGGGCCATTTTTTAAAAAATAATTTTAATTTTTAATTGACAGAAGAGGTCTTACTTCCCTGTGGGTTTTGCCTTTCCTGGGTAATGAGGCTTGGACTGTTTAAGGACACTAGATGAACATGAGATTGAAAGTAAGCTAGTAAGCATTATTTCTTCACACTTACTCTCTCAGTTCTTTCAGGTTCCATCTTAAGTTTTTGTCATGAATTTCATTGATAATGGACTGTAACTTATAACTGAAATAAATATTTTTTACCATATATGTTTTAGGTGATTGTTTTATCACATCAACAAAAAAACAACGTAAGAGTAAATAGATTTTTTTCTAGATATGCATATGAGAATTCTACATATAAAAATCAAACACACATACACACCCACACCATTTTATTACAATATTCTAAACAATCTACAAAACATTCATCACTAATTTACTCTCTTTGGGCAAATTCTAAAACTCTCCTAGCTTCCAAGTAAGGGCATAGTTTTCAAAATTAATTATACTTAAATGCAGATAAGTAAAAGTATATTTATTTTCTATTAGTTTGAATATAGAGCCAGACACTAGCCAACCACTGTAGATATGCAGGGCAGAGGACCATGCCAGAAACTTGATAAGATTGAATGGATTCTGAAACCCCACCACCCAGCAACCCACTTGTAGAGATGGTAGGCCTTTCATCTACTCCCAACCAGATTTCTAGACTGGAACACATGAACACACTCTCCAAAAAAAGCGACTACTAGTCATGTGGCACTGAACAGAGTTCCCAATGCTCATGACTTATCTGTATAGTAATCATTTGTGTGTGTGTTTATGTGTGTGTGTGAAGGAAGGTGTGTGTGTGTGTGTGTATGTGTGTGTGTGTGTGTGTGTGTGTGTGTGCATATGTGCATGTGTGATAAGAAGCATATGTTTCCATAAATGTGGAAGTCTGGAGACAACTATGTAAAATTGATTTTCTTCTGCTACCATATGGATTATGGGAATTTACTTGAGTTTACTAGAGATTAACAGCATGCTCCTATACCAGATGAGCAATATCACTAGTCAGGAAAATAGCTCATGCATGGATATAATTATAAATATTTTCATATTTTATAATTTTACCATGCTACTTTGAGCCACAGGAAACATGTTTCAGAGGTTCAAATGTGCCATTTATTGGCCTGCCCATGTGTTTTTATATAGCTTATATGTTACAGCAATATCCAATAAGCATTTTTAGTCCATATACTTAATACCTATTTTAATGTATTTATATCATACTGATCATTTAATAATGAATAATTTAATTTTTGGTTTTTTTGTTATTATAAAATGTCCAAATGGAATAAAATTCTCAAACAACTTTCTATATACTTTGTCTATTATACTTGTCAAATAACAAAAACTTTGTGTGAGTACATTTGACCAAATGGTTTTTAGGGTTCTTATATATTGTTTGAAAATGTCTTGTGTTTTAAAATATATATTTGGGCTAGCAAAATCATCATATAGTTAAAAACTCTATCTTTAAGTTTTCCATGAATATGTTTTTAAAGTGTTTAACTTAGAATTATTTCAATTATAAAAACAATTTTAAATATCATTTTTACTGGATATTTTATTTATTTACATTTCAAATGTTATCCTCTTTCCCAGTTTCACCTCTGCAAACCTATCCCAACCTCCCTCCTCCTACTTTTATAAGGATGCTCACCCACCCACTCACTCCCACCTCTCTGACCTGTAATTTCCCTACAGCCCATCAACCCCTCCCAGGACCAAGGGTCTCTCCTCTCATTGATGTCCAACAAGGCCATCCTCTGGTACATATGAGGCTAGAACCATGGGTCTCTCCATGTGTACTCTTTGGTTGGTGGTTGAGTCCCTGGGATATCTGGGAGTCTGACTGGTTGATATTGCTGTTCTTCCTATAGGTTGCAAACCCCTTCAATCCCTTGCTCTAAATCTTCCATTGGGAACCCCATGCTCATTACAAATCATTGGCTGCAAGCATCTCCCTGTGTATTTGTCCAGCTCTAGCAAAACCTCTCAGGAGACAACTATATCAGGCTCCTGTCAGCAAGCACTTCTTGGCATCTATAATAGTGTCTGCATTTAGTAACTGCATATGGGATGGATCCTAAAGTGGGGCAGTAACTGCACGGCATTTCCTTCAACCTCTGCTCCATATTTTGTCTCTGTATTTCCTCCCTTGAGTTTTTCCCCCTTCTAAAAATGCCTGAATTATCCATACTTTGGTCTTCCTTCTTCTTCAGTTTCATGTGGTCCATGAATTGTATTTAGGCTACTCCAAGCTTTTGGGATAATATCTACTTTCTTTTTATTTGTTTTATTAGATATTTTCTTTATTTACATTTCACATGTTATCCCCTTTCCTAGTTTCCCCTCTGAAAATCCCCTATCTCCTCCCACCTCCTGCTCCCTAAACAATTCATTCCTGATTCCTGGCACTGGGATATCCTTACACTGAGGCATAGAACATTCACAGGACAAAGAGCTTCTCCTCCCATTGATTAGTGACTAGGTCATCCTCTGCTACATATGCAGCTAGAGCCATGAGACCCACCACATGTTTTCTTTAATTGGTGGTTTAGTCCCAGGGAGCTCTAGGGGTATTGGTTAGTTCATATTATTGTTTCTCCTATGGAGCTACAAACACCTTCAGCTTATTGGGTACTTTCTCTAGCTCCTTCATTGTGAATCGTGTGCTCCGTCAGATGGATGGCAGTGAGCATACACTTCTGTATTATTCAGGCATAGGCAGAGCCTCTCAGAGACAGCTATATCAGTCTCCTGTCAGCAAACTCCTGTTGGCATCCATAATAGCATCTGGTTTTGGTGTTTGTTTATGGGATGGATCCCCAGGTAGGGAAATCTCTTGATGGCCTTTCCTTTAGCCTCTGCTCCATACTTGGTCTCCATATTTAATCCCTTGAGTATTTTGTTTCCCCTTCTAAGAAGCACTGAAGTATCCACATTTTGGTCTTCCTTCTTTTTGAGCTTCATGTGGTCTGTGAATTGTATCTTGGATGTTCTGAACTTCCAGGCTAATATCCACTTATCAGTGAGTGTGTACCATGTGTGTTCTTTTGTGACTGGGTTACCAGACTCAGTATGATATTTTCTAGTTCTATCTATTTGCCTAAGAATTTCATGAAGTCATTGTTTTTAATAGCTGAGTAGTACTCCATTGGGTAAATGTACCACATTTTATGTATCCATTNCTCTGTTGAAGGATATCTGGGTTCTTTCCAGTTTCTAGCTACTATAAATAAGGCTGCTATACATATAATGCGCATGTGTCCTTGTTATATGTTATAGCATTTTGGGGGTATATGCCCAGCAATGGTATAGGTGGGTCCTCAGGTGTCACTATTTTCAATTTTCTGAGGAACCACCAGACTGATTTCCATTGTGGTTGTACCAGCTTACATTTCAACAACCAATGGAGCAGTATTCTTCTTTCTTCACATCCTGCCAGCATCTGCTGGTTTTTAATATCTTGTTTGTCTTCAATCAAGTTTATTTATTAAAATGTCTTTGATAATATTCCTAAAAATATGTCATTCTTAATGAGCTATCATTGTTTTTGCGAGAGCCAGGGTAGTTTGATTCTAAAAGATACTTCTTTATTCAATAAAATGAGCAATAAAAATCACAGTGGAAAAGAAAAATTAAATAAAATTTTCTTTTTTTTTATTTATTTATTTATCTTTTTTATTAGATATTTTCTTTATTTACATTTCAAATGTTATCCCCTTCCCTAGTTTTCCCTCTGAAAGTCCCCTATCCCCTCCCTCTTGCCCCTGCTCCCCAACCCACCTCTTTCTGCTTTTTGGCCCAAGAATTACATTATACTGGGGTATAGAACATTCAAAGGACCAAAGGCCTCTCCTTCCATTGATAACCTACTAGGATACATATGCAACTAGAGCCATGAGTCCCTCCATGTGTTTTCTTTGATTGCTTGTTTAGTCCAGGGAGCTCTGGGTATACTGATGAGTTCATATTGTTGTTCTTCCTATGGGGCTACAAACCCCTTCAGCTCATTGGGTACTTTCATTGGCTCCTTCATTGTGAACCCTGTGCTCTGTCCAATGGATGTCTGTGAACATCCACTTCTGTATTTGCCAGGCACTGGCAGAGCCTCTAAGGAGACAGCTATATCAGTCTCCTGTCAGCAAGCTCTTGTTGGCATCTACAATAATGTCTGGATTTGGTGGTTGTTTATGGAATGGATCCCTAGGTGGATATGTAGTACTCCATTGTATAAATGTACCACATTTTCAGAAATAAAATTGTCTTGATATTTTTACTGTACTTCTTAAAACAGATCTAACTGAAAATATTAAAATGATTAATTCTTTGCTAAAAGTTAAAATATCATCACTTATTTCTATAATTCTCATGTGTCTTAAGAATGAATTATATCCCTCAATATATGACAATACAGTGTCACTTCACTTAATTGTCAGCTTTGTTTAAGCAGTAATTTAATAATTAATGCAACTCTTAACTCATTTGGATTCCTTCTCTTATGTAGCAAGTTCTAGGTAATTTGAGGTTGTTATGTGGAACTCAAATTTTCTAATATGTACATTTCCTTTTCAATGATTTATATTATTATTTATATTTTATACTCTAATTAGAATTCTGGAACTATGAATATCTTATATACTGCAAGATGGAAAATGGACAATAGATACAGGCTAAAGAAATCAACATGGTATCATGCAGCAGCAAAAACCAAGGGTATCTACATGGACTTTAGTTTTAACATGCACTAAAGACACCAACAAGGCCTCTGTGGGGGTACAAACCCCTGACACCCACATGGCCTCAAGGGGTAGCATAGAACAGAACCATCAACATGGCTGTCAGCTGCATCACAGACCATGATACCTTCATGAGCCTCGGTTGCAGCACAGACCACATACATCAACATGGTCCCTGTCCCCAGTAGGAACACAGATACAAATACAGTCCTTAACAGCACCACGGGCCTTTTTCAGGCCCTTAACAGCACCACGGGCCTTTATCTCAGTCATTTGGTATTCTGCAGTTGAGAATTCTTTGTTTTGCTCTGTACCCCATTTTTAATGGGGCTATTTGAATTTCTGGAGTTCAACTTCTTGAGTTCTTTGTATATATTGGATATTATTCCCCTATCTGATTTTGAAAGATTTTCGTGGGGAACCCTCCCCATGCCAGTCTCGAGAAGTTGGCACCCCAAAACCATGAATAATCCATCTTGATGTAGAAACACGAGGTAGTTTATTGGTGGAGCTCCAGGCTGATGTGTACCTCATGCAGGAGGTAGAGGCACCAACCACATGGCCTGAAAGCTAGGGGTTTTTATAGGAGGAGGGATCCAGGCTAGCAAGAATTGGCATGGTTACCCGTGATTGGCTCATTTAATCATCAGCAGAATGACCACACATTTGCAGAATGGTACCTGCAAAGGCAGGAGTGTTAGGAGACCTGAGCGGCTGGATGGCAGAACATCTGGTTACTGTATAACAGCGGGCCTGCTCAGACTTGCCCTGGCTTGCTAGGTGCCCAGCCCCAGGCTTCTAAGCTCACAAAACAACTCTCTGGACATGACTTACATGAATCCCAGGCCTTAACTTTCATTTTAAATTTCATTTCCCTTCAATTTAGGATTGGTAAAAATCCTTCCCAATATATTGTTAGCCTTCTTGTCTTATTGACATTGTCTTTTGCCTTACAGAAGATTTGCAATTTTATGAGGTCCCATTTGTTGATTCTT
>NC_034613.1:102537508-102546168 GCF_900095145.1 Mus pahari | reverse complement strand
TGCCAATACCTGAGCATGGATATCTTTCCATCTTCTGAGATTTTCTTTGATTTCTTTCTTCAGAGACTTGAAGTTCTATCATACAGATCTTTCACTTCCTTAGTTAGAGTCACATCAAGGTATTTTATATTATTTGTGACTATTGTGAAGGGTGTTGTTTCCCTAATTTCTTTCTTAGCCAGTTTATCCTTTGTGTAGGGAAAGGCCACTGATTTGTTTGAGTTAATTTTATATCCAGCTACTGCACTGAAGCTGTTGATCAGGTTTAGTAGTTCTCTCATGGAATTTTTAGGGTCACTTATATATACTACCATATTATCTGCAAATAGTGATATTTTTTTGTTCTTCCTTTCTAATTTGTATCCCCTTGATCTCCTTTTGTTGTCTAATTGCTCTGGGCAGGACTTCAAGCACTATATTGAATAGGTAGGGAGAAAGTGGGCAGCTTTTTCTAGTCCCTTATTTTAGTAATCCCAGTTTTTTTAATAGATTAAAAACTATTTTTCTTCATTCACATTTTTTGGAGCAATAGGCTATGTACAAACAGCCTGGTCTCCAGTCCAGCTAAGGTATTGAACCCGGGTGAAACCGGATGGGTGGTAATTTACCTACATGGGAAGGAAGGTGTTCCCCCATGTCTCCTGGACCCCTGGCTTCTGTCAAAGACACTGCCCCCACATCCCCACAGGAGAAGCATGGGACTAGTAGTCATGTACATAATGTCCCAAGCTTCTGACCTTCTGGCCAGACTCCTCCCAGATACCTAGCAACAGCAAGAAAACAAGCCTATTATAAGAGGTGCTCTTTGGCCCTTCCTCACTCTCTTAAGCTTTTAGTTTCTTTACTCCCCCTGTTACTCTCTCATTCTTACCCTCTCTCTCTCTTACTCTCTAAGATTTTACCTCTCTCTCTTTAAGGTTTCCTACTCTCTATCCTTTCTTCTTTCTCCTTTCCCCCCTTCTCTCCTCTTGGCCATGGCCAGTCTCTTTCTTTTTTTACATTTTCTCTTCCCCTCTGCCTTTCTACAATAAAGGTCTAAAACCATAAAATGTCTGTTTATCACAGACCAGACTTAGGACACACACCTGCATGGGAACCTCTCTCCCTCTGCCCTCCTCCCATATCTCTGTGACCTGGTACTGCCCTGGGGCCCCTTTTCTGTTCTCAGCTCCTCTGCTGTATTCAGTGTGGGATGCTGGAGACTAAGAATCTGGTACCATGGGCTACCCCTTGTATGTACCCCACCGTGTGGGGTCAGTGGCTTCACGCAGCCAGATACTCAACTTGGGCAGTGTAGAAAGCATCCATAAGTCCTCCTGCATCTGCCTGCCCAGAGCATAGGAACTATGGCCAGACTTGGGCACTCTCCCTCTCCCCTCTTCCCCTACACCCACCAGATCCACAACATTTCAAATTCTATCACGAAAGACCCCTCTACCATCCCCCCGCCCTGTTCCCCAACTGACCCACTCCTACTTCCTGGCTCTGGCATTCCCCTGTACTGGGATATAGAATCTTGGCAAGACCAAGGGCCTCTCATCCCAGTGAGAGCCTACTAGGCCATCCTTTGATACATATGCAACTAGAGACATAAGCTCTTGGGGGTACTGGTTATTTCATATTGTTGTTCTACCTATAGTGTTACAGACCCTTGGGTACTTTCTCTAGCTCTTTCATTGGGGGCCCTGTGTTCCACACAATAGATGACTGTGAGCATTCACTTCTGTTTTTGACAGGCACTGGCATAGCCTCACAAGAGAAATCTGTATCAGGGTCTTGTTAGCAAAATCTTGCTAGCATATGCAATAATGTCTGGGTTTGGTGGGTTTTTAAGGGATGAATCTCTGGGTGGGGCAGTCTCTGAATGGTCCTTCCTTCCATCTCAGCTCTGAACTTTGTCTCTGTTACTCCTTCAATGGGTATTTTGTTTCCCATTCTAAGAAGGATTGAAGTATCCACACTTTGGTTTTCCTTCTTGAGATTCATGTGTTCTGTTTCTGTGAGTGCATATCATGTGAGTTCTTTTGTGATTGGGTTACCTCACTCAGAATGATATCCTCCAGATCCATCCACTTGCCTAAGCATTTCATAAATTCATTGATGTAATGTCTGGTGTAATTTTAATAGGTCTGCCTTCATATGTTACTTGACCCTTTTCCCTTACTGCTTTTAATATTCTATCTTTATTTAGTGCATTTGTTGTACATTTGGTACTTCAACTTCTTGCTTGTATTTGAAGACCTTTGCTCTCAGCTTCTTCCTTCTGCCACCTGCCTGCCACGTGTTGCTATGTTTCCTTGACAAGACAGATTTTTATTCCTCAGGATTTATAAACAAAAATAAACTTTCTTCTCTTTAAGCTGTTTTTGGTCATGGTATTTTATCATAGCAAAAGGATGGAAATAATGTTAGCACACACTTTTGTATAACAATTAATACCAATTGTTGTCTATGTAGCATTTGTCTACACTTGAAAATTCCTTGAATACAGTGCCGGGCAAAGTTTTACTGGAAAGACAAAGATGGTTTATTTACTACAGACATTCCACCAAAAACAGACCAACAAAAGAGTTTCTTTCAAACTGATATGCAACTATAGCTCTGGATAATATCTCTTTTTCTCAGTAGTAACATACTACCTATATATCATCAGAGACAGAGTATTGTAAGTCCATACCCAAAGATCCCATGGGTAATAAAACTTGTAAATGCTAAGCCTCTATGGAACATGAATGGACTCAATCCCTGAAGGTTTTCTATGATTAGTCACAGTTGCTTAGAGCTCAAACAGGCTGGGGCCATGTCAAACTCAAAAGGACAGCATTTAGCAACACACAGGAATAGTAAAAATGATAAAAGAGTACAGGGAATAATGAGATTTCAAAGTTGCAAATGCCTTGAAATGAAAAAAAATAGGTCAATAATTTTTATTTTTCTTATCAAGAAGATTTTATATATATATGATATACATAATACAAATATGTGTGTGTGTGTGTGTTTGTGTGTGTGTGTGTGTGTATGCCTGGCAGTAGTGTAATAACCTATTTGATTTCTTTGTAACCTAGAAATCTCAAGAAGCAGATTTGGGATGCAAAAGAACACTGTCTATAAGGCTCTAATCTGATAGGCATTTTTCTTTTCTTTTTCTTTCTTTCTTTTTTTCTTAGTAAGTTAGGTGAAGGGAAGAAAATGACATAGGAAGTTGGGATTATTGGACATTCTAATAGAAACAGGGACCCAGAGATATGAGCTACTGTAACTTTAGGAGAGCAGTGGTTTTCCAAGTCTTGGTAAGTTATTACTACATGGTTTATTTCAAATTATTTTTTGAACTTTCTACACACAGAATATTCTTTAACCATAAAAATTCTAAATCATAGAAATGTTGGGTGTATTTTGGTAACTGGTTTAATCAAAACTCTGAATCAGTCAAGGAAAAAGAAGGATCTAAATGAAGAGAGACAGAAAGGACAACCATTGATGGAATATAAATATTTGATAGAAAATTATAATTGTCCTCAGAATTTTATATGTTATGAATGGCATGAAAGAAGATAAGTACATTTTATTTACAAAAGTATATATTGTAGTTCTGAATGTATGAAAATGTGTATAGAACTTCCAGTATAGTCATATTGAAATAAATACATGAAAGCATATATTTATTTTTGTTTATGGTTAAATCTCTAGAGTAATTACAAAAAGCAAGCAGTAAAGATTTTGAAAAATATAGAAAAAGAGAACAAGCAAGTATGGATAGGAGTCAAAATCTGAATAGGAAGCCACATGTGTAAATTACTTGCTTTCTTTTGTTTATTTGTTCAATTGATCTCTTTTCTCATGACTATCCTGAGGGAATATTTTAGTCATGGAGCTGTGCTTTGAAGCAATGATGCAGATGGCTTCCACTCCAATTAAAAATAAAATACTTTTTTTTGGTAGAATTTATTTGGAATCCCTGCAAACCTTCAAATCCATGACCAAAGAGCACAGACAAAAAGCCCAATGTACAGAAGTATATTGAATCAACTGTATATAAGTAGTGCACATTTTCAACTCTCTCCTGAGCTATGTGGACATGAAACAGTAAAAATACATACACAGAAGTCCTTGAGGACTGAAATGAGGTTGGAAGAGGACCTGCTGAATAAAAGTTGAAAAGTGTTTTCATTACCTGCTTGAAGAAGCAAACACAAATCATACTGTCAAGATGAATATTACAGGATACAGAGCTTAAACAAACTAACATTCACATAGCCTAGGAGACAATCCAAAGTTTCTTGACAAAGAGCACAGGAAAATGAATATTGAAAACCAATTTTCAAAGAAAAAACAATCAAGAGACACCTATCTTAAACTACTATCAATACTGGAATTAGCAAGCATGGAAAAATAATTTCTACCTATCAAACAGACAAAATAACACAGTGAAAGTCATTTGAAGGATATTCTATTAAAGAATGGCTTCCATAATAATAATGAAATTAGGGTTTACAACTGAAATGTGCAGTAAGAGAAAATTTCAAGTATTATTTGATGTACTAATTACCTCTATGAATGAATAAATATGTACCAACATTTATGTTGTAAAAATGGACTATCTAGTATAGTAAATAAAAGATGAAGGAAGCAAAGAGCTTCAGGGTTCAATGATTGAACAGAAAGAGAAATGAGCATTGTGAAACAAAGGGGAGACAAAGGAATGAAGCTTATGGACAAACCATTTTAAATTTGGTGAAGAGATAATGAATAATCTATAATGCATATTGCATTGAGTAGAATCATCATGTGTCACCAGGTAGATCTCCAAGTTAAAAAAGAGAGAGCAAAAAACAAACAAACAAACAAATGATCATGATGAAACATCATTAAATGATTATAAAAATTAATAGCAAATCCTCAACTCTATGTCATAGTAAATACTCTCCAACAATAACTATTGAATAAAGATATTCTCTTTTTAAAAATTAAATATTTTCTTTATTTACATTTCAAATGTTATCCCCTTTCCTAATTTCCCCTCCAAAACTTCCCTATCCCTTTCCCCCTCCGCCTGCTCACCAACACACCCACTCCTGCTTCCTGGCCCTCGCCGTCCCCCATACTGGGGAATATAACCTTCACAGGACCAAGAGCCTCTCCTCACATTGATGATGGACTAGGTCATCCTCTGCTTCATATGCAGCTAGAGCCATGAGACCCACCATGTGTTTTCTTTAATTGGTGGTTTAGTCCCAAGGAGCTCAGGTGGTACTGGTTAATTCATATTGTTGTTCCTCCTATGGGGCTGTAAACCCCTTAAGCTCCTTGGGTACTTTCTCTAGCTCATTACTGGGGATGCTCTGCTCTATCCAATGGAATTGAAAACAGATTAAGGGAATATAACACCAGCTTCAAACATCAAATCCTATCAAGATGCTAGTTTATCCAAGTGTAAGTGCTATACCAGATACAAAGTAACTAAAGGGTAATCATTAGAATATATTCAAAGACGGTAAAAAGTAAGAGATTGCTATGAAAAGCAATTGCAGAAATGGTTAAGAGAGTACAGACAAATTTCCCAAAGCCTAAAATTGGTATGTATGGTCAAAATAATAATCAGAAATTTAAATAGCAGTGTTTGTCTGTTGAACTACTTTGAAAGGATGTTCAAATTATATGATGAGATGACCTTACTTTATAAACATTAAAATATTATCATCAATATTGCTGAAAGTATTTCCTAAAATACATAAGTTATATCTGAACTCATTTTGAGTACACTTGGACCTCTAATTCACAATCTACATTTTAAGGACTTTAAAATGTGAACATTGCACTCTATTTCCCCTTTAAAAAGTTACTAATATAATGGGGGAAACATGTGTAAACAATCCAAGAGAATATCCAAGTACAATGTACTATGAGTAAGTTAGTTTTATGCTATAAATGTATTGTTGGTTTAATTTGAAAAATCTATCTGTATATGGTTGCTAATACTTGTAGTTCTGACACTGGCTTAATAAGATTACATGCTTGTGGTCAGAATGAATTGTAGAGTTTGGTTGGAAGTTAGTTTGGTCTAAGTTGTCAATTTGAGGGTAACTTAGGGTATATAACTAAACATTGTATAAAACTCATTATAATATACTTTCTTACAAATAAGAACAAGTATATATTTAATCATGCATAAAATAGAAGAAAATTTAAATTCTTTTAGTATCAATTATAAAAACTAACATTCAGATACTTAGACAATATATTCAATGGGAGAAAAAATATGTGGGAAACTGATGAAGTTATACTTAATGCCGAAATACTACGAGTATCTAAAATGGAGCTGAAAGAAAGGATTCTGGCTTTCCCTGCTTTTTACACGTGTTTCAAAGGTTGGAGCCAGTGCAGTAAGCCAATAAGATAAATACAGAACATACGTGTTAAAGGGAAAGGAATTCGTTTTCATATCCAGAAGATATAATTATTTACATGACAAATTCCAGAGAATCTGAAAAATGACCTTAGAAATAAGAAGTGGACCCAGCAAGTATTTAGATAAGATAAAGCAAAATAATTAAGGAGCAGGCAATTAGAAAGTGAAAATAGCAAAAAATAACTCAATTTACAGTAGTTACAAAATAAATATTTGAGAATAAATGAGACAAAAGAAATAAAAAATATAAAAACATTTCTGTACTGAAAAAATACTTTGAAAGCAATGTAACAAGCTCTCGAACTATGAAGGAACTGATATTCTTCTTGATTGGAAGATTCATTATTATCAAGGCCTGAATTTCTTTAATGCCAAATACATTATATATTATTGATGATCATTATCAAATTTATGAATGACTTCTTAAGAACAGACTCTAACATTTCTTGAGTGTTCTAATAAAAATAAGACCCAGAATAAGGTGATTTTAGCAATGGAAGCTAAGTTAAGTATTTGCCTTACCAAATTTCAAGACTTAGCAAATAGGTAGTCAGAAGAATTCCATGTCTGGATTATAAATAGATACATAAAGCATGTGACAAATAGAAACAATTGATAACTATAGACAAATACAATGGTAAGATGAAAATTCTTTTAATAATACAATTATTAAGCTCATTATATTTCAACACTACCTCAACACATAAAGAAGATGAAAAACTTAATGTGACTACATACTTTTTTATTTTTTTCTTTGAAATCCAATATACACTGTACAGTTACAGATACATTATTGTCAGAATATTCACATTCAATTATGACATACCCACAAAAAGTTCATCATGTATTTTTTAAAAGTAAATCTGGAAAAAGAGTACTAGAAAACTCTATTAAGATTTTGAAATATGTGCTGTAACAGTTTGAAAACAATAAAGAGTATTCATGTGGTTATTATCAAAGTTATATTTTCTTAATTGCTTGTAAGATGACTAAGATAAAGAAGCTTCCACAGCAAGTCTGATTACCTGAGTTCAATAGTCAAAAAACATATCTGAATGTAAGGAAAGAACTGACTTCTCAAAGTTATCTTCTGTCCTATACATGCATTCCATGGATTGTGCCCATCCTCAAATAGTAAATAAAATAAAAATTAAAAATTACATTTTTATATAAGATATTGAAAATATGATTTTTTAAAAAAGAAACAACAACTGCCAGGGAGAGGGCAGCCTGCAGAAGTGACACAGCTTCTGGGAGGGATCCCATTTCTGGCTCCAGTCACCCAGCACCTTTCCCGCCCAATGAAGGGTGTAGGCCTGGGAGGAGTCTCAAGGCCTGAGCCAACAGGAGAGCCATCTTTGCTCCAGTGCACAGCTGGAGAAGCAACACAGCTTCTGGGAAGGATCCTGTTTCTGGTTCCAGTCATCTGGCACCTTTCCTGCCCAAGGAGGGGTGTCTGCCCAGGAGGAGTCTCCAGGCCTGAACCTTCATCCAGCACCTTTTGCACCCGAGGAGGGGTGTCTGGCTGGGAGCAGTCTCAAGGCCGGACCGGCAGGAGAGCCATCTTTGCTCCTGTGCACTGTCAGGGAGAGGGCGGCCTGCAGAAGTGACACAGCTTCTGGGAGGAGTCGCATTTCTGGCTCCATTCACCCAGCACCTTTCCTGCTCAAGGAGGGGTGTCCACCAGGGAGGAGTCTCAAGTCCTGAGCTGGAAGGAAAGCCATCTTTGGAAACATAGGAATCTTACTAACAGAACCCAAGACCATTCACCATCATCAGAACCTAGCACTCCCCCCTCAGTCAGTCCTGAATACCCCAACACACCCGAAAAGCAAGAATTGGATTCAAAAGCATACCTCATGATGCTGGTAGAGGACTTAAAGAAGGACATTATTAAAGGAATGTAGGAGAACACCACTAAAGAGATACAAGACCTTAAAGAAAAACAGGAAAATACTACTAAAGAGGTAGAAGTCCTTAAAGAGAGAAAGGAGAACAGAAAAGTACAGGTGATGGAAATGAAGAAAAGAATCCAAGACCTAAAAAGGGAAATAGAAGCAATAAAGAAAACCCCAAATGAGACAACTCTGGAGATAGAAACCCTAGGAAAGAAATCAGGAACCATAGATGTGAGCTTCAGCAATAGAATACAGGAGACAGAAGAGAGAATCTCAGCTGCAGAAGATTCCATAGAGAACATGGGCACAACAATCAAAGAAAATGCAAAATGCAAAAAGATCCTAACTCAAAA
>NC_034613.1:102536126-102537497 GCF_900095145.1 Mus pahari | reverse complement strand
CAGGGATGCAGGGATGGTTTAATATAAGGAAATCCATCAATGTAATCCACTATATAAACAAACTCAAAGACAAAAAGCACATGATCATCTCATTACATGCTGAGAAAGCATTTGACAAAATCCAATATCCCTTCATGATAAAAGTCTTGGAAAGATTGGGAATTCAATGACCCTACCTAAATATAATAAAAGCAATCTACAGCAAACCATTAATCAACATCAATGTAAATGGAGAGAAACTCAAAGCAATCTCACTAAAATCTAGGACTAGGCAAGGCTGCCCACTTTCTCCCTACCTATTCAATATAGTACTTGAATTCCTAGCTAGAGCAATCCAACAACAAAAGGAGATTAAGGGGAAACAAATTGGTAAGGAAGAAGTCAAAATATCATTATTTGCAGATGATATGATGGTATACATAAGTGACCCTAAAAAGTCAATCAGAGAACTCCTAAACCTGATAAACAGCTTCAGAGCTGTAGCTGGATATAAAATTAACTCAAACAAAGCAGTGGCCTTCCTCTACAGGAAAGACAAACAGGACCATAAAGAAATTAGGGAAACAACACCCTTCACAATAGTCACAAATAATATAAAACACCTTGGTATGACTCTAACTAAGGAAGTGAAAGATCAGTATGATTAGAACTTCAAATCCTTAAAGAAGGAAATTGAAGAAGATCTCAGAATATTGAAAGAACTCCCACGCTCATGAATTGGCAGGACTAACATAGTCAAAATAGCTGTCCTTCCAAAAGCAATCTACAGATTCAATGCAATCCCCATCAAAATTCCAACCCAATTCTTCCCAGAGTTAGGAAGGGCAATTTGCTAATTCAACTGGGATAATAAAAAAACCTAGGATAGCAAAAAGCATTCTCAACAATAAAAGAACCTCTGGTGGAATCACCATGCCTGAACTTCAGCTCTACTACAGAGCAATTGTTATAAAAACTGCATGGTACTGGAACAGCGACAGAAATGTAGGTCATTGGAATAGAATTGAAGATCCAGAAATGAATCCACATAGCTATGGTCACTTGATTTTTGACAAGGGAGCTAAAACCTTCCAGTGGAAAAAAGACTGCATTTTCAACAAATGGTGCTGGCACAACTGGCGGCTCTCATGTAGAAGAATGAAAATTGATCCATTCTTACCTCCTTGTACAAAGCTCAAGTCTAAGTGGATCAAAGACCTCTACATAAATCCAGAGACACTGAAATTGATAGAGGAGAAAGTGGAGAAAAGCCTCGAAGATATGGGCACAGGGAAAAAGTTTCTCAACAGAACACCAATGGCTTGTGCTGTAAAATCAAGAATTGACAAATGGGACCTCATAAAATCGCAAAGCTTCTGTGAGGCAAAAGAC
>NC_034613.1:102519633-102533956 GCF_900095145.1 Mus pahari | reverse complement strand
CTGGAGTATATCATCCTTAGTGAGGTAACCCAATCACAAAAGAAGTCACTAGATATGCACTCACTGATAAGCAGATATTAGCCCAGAAACTTAGAATATCCAAGATATAAGCCAAAGAGTGAGATATTTTCAAGATGCTCTCTAGTTCCTCACATTTTTTTGTAGAAAAGTTATTATGAAATGAGGATTATTACCTTGAAAACAGAAAAACACAGAAATTAATCTATATGTCAAGACCCAGTTATATTTCATTCACACTATAAGGAAAAATATCTTAAAAATATACCATACTATGTCACCATACACCCAACTACAATCTTATCCTCAAACTAATGTGTTAGGACCAATACATGGAATGAATAGAGGAAAATGACATTATTTGGAGTAAGGGTTGACCTATTCAAGACTACATTAGATGTCAGTTTCTAGCAATTTTTCATGAACCATTTGTAACTATTTGGATAATCTAACAGAAAATATCTTTCAGCTTTAAAAACTGAGAAAATTGTAATGGTTTTGTTTTAAAGCTCCAATGCTTTAGTGTGTTGAGAACTATTAAGCTCTTGACCGCTGATATTTTTGTTTGTTTGTTTGTTTTGTTTTGTTGTTTATTTGGTTTTTTTTGAGGACATGCATATTAATTGACCTTAACGTCAATCAGTATTTCAATTTTTGAAATATATGATATTTTTGCTTATGTACAAAAGTCCTTATCTCTGCTTCATCTTTAAAATGTATTTCACACTATGTATATTATTATAGTTTTTCTAATGTACTTTAAAGATTTTATGCCATAATGTTCTTCCTTTAATTTTTTTGTATAAAAATGCTTTTTGCATTCCAATCCTTATCTTATTTATTGAATAAAATATTTTATTCTCAGTATTTTATATATATATATATATATATAAAATATATATGGCTTAATTGAGACTTCTGGTTTTCATCTAGGGCTTTCCTTCTTCTCAGATTCTTCCAGGATTTCCCTAATTCAACCACAGGAGTCAGCAGCTTCTGTCCATTGGTTGGGTGTAAATATTAGTATCTAACTCTTTCAGTTTCTTGGTTCATCTTTTTTTTTTTTTTTTTTTGGTGGGGGGGGAGCGCAGTCATGACAGACCCCTTTTTGTGAGCACAATATAGGATCATTAATAGTGTTAGGTCTTGGAGCCTACCCCTGAGATGGATCCCAAATTGGGGCTGTCACTGGAGTTCCTTTCTCTCAGTGTCTTCTCCATTTTTGTCCCTGCAGTTCTTTTGGACAAGAATAATTCTGGGTTAGAGTTTTTGACTGTGGGATTGCAACTCCATCCACTTGATGCCCTCCTGTCTGTCTTTCTACTAGAGGTAGACTCTAATACTTCCTTCTCCCCCATGTTGGACATTTTATCTAAGGTTCCTTCCTTTGAGTCATAACAGTCTTTCAACTCTCAGGTCTCTGGTAATTTCTAGAGGGTCCTGCAAGCCCATCTCCAAGGTTGCATATTTCCATTAATTATGCTGGCCCCCAGGTCTCCTCTAATATTCCCCCCTTCCCTCCCAGGCAAATACCTGACCATGTTCCCCCTTTCCCCTCCCCCTCTCCTCTCCCACATGAGGCCCTACCTCTCTCTGCCTTCCGTGATTGCTTTCTTCTCCTTTCCAAGTGGGATTGATGGATCATCACTTAGGCCATTCTGCTTGTTCACCTTGACTTCTGTAGATTGTATCCAAGGTATTCTGTATGTTTTATGGCTAATATCCACTTATTAGTGAGTACATACCATGCATGTCATTTTGGGTTTGAGATACCTCACCCAGGATGATATTTTCTAAGTCCATCCATTTGCTTGCAAATCTCATGATATCATCAGGCTTTTTTTAGGGGGGGGGGGTCCAGACAGGGTTTCTCTGTGTAGTCCTGCCTGTCCAGGAACTCACTCAGTAGAACAGGCTGGCCGCGAACTCAGAAATTCGCCTGCCTCTGCCTCCCAAGTGCTGGGATTAAAGGCATGCGCCACCACGCCCGGCCTGATGTCATCATTCTTAATAGCTGAATAGTCTTCTTTTGAATAAATGAACCACATTTTCTGTACCCATTCTTCTGTTGTGGGAAATCTGGGTTGTTTCCAGATTCTGGCTATCACAGATAAGGCGGCTATGTACATTGTGGGGCATGTGCCCCTGTTGTATGCAACATCTGTTTAATATATCCCCAAGAGTGGAAGAGCTGGGTCTTAATTTACATCTATTTCCAACTTTTTAAGAAACCTTCAGATTGATTTACAGAGTGGTTGTACCAGTTTACAATCCCATCAGTATGTAGGTATGTTCATATTTCTCCACATCCTTGCCAACATGTCCTGTTACCTGAGTTTTTAGCTATTCTAATTGGTTTAAGGGGGAATCTCATGGTCGTTTTGATTTGCATTTCCTTGATCACTAAGGACTTTCAAAATTTCCTTATGTGCTTTTCAGCCATTCGAGATTGTTCTGTTGAGAATTCTGTTTAGCTCTATACCCCAGTTTTTGATTTTGCTGTTTGTTTTTTTTGTAGGTTAGCTTCTTGACTTCTTTATATATTTGGGTTATTAGCTCTTTATCAGATATGGGATTAGAAAAGATTTTTCCAAAATCTGTAGGTTGCCAATTTGTCCTATTTATGACTGATTTTGCCTTACAGAAACTTTCCAGTTTAATTAGGTCCCATTTATCAATTCTTGATTGCAGAGCCTGAGCCACTGGAGTTCTGTTTAGGATGCTCACCCCCATGCAAATGATTTCAAGGCTCTTTCCTACTTTTGCTACTACATTCATTGTATCTGGTTTTATGTTGAGGTCCTTGATTCACTTGGATATGAGTTTTGTGCAAGGTGACAAGTATGATTCTATGTCAATTTTTCTATATACCAACTGCCAGTTAGACCAGCACCATTTTTTGTAGATGCTTTCTTTTTTCCATTGTATATTTTTGGCTTCTTTAAACAATATTCAATGTCCATAAGTGTGTGATTTTATTTCTGCATTTTCAATTCTATTCCATGAGCAACATGCCTATCTCTGTACCAAAATCATGTTGCTTTTTTATCACTACTGCTCTGTAGTACAGCTTGAATTCAGTAATGATGATTCCCTCCAGTAGTTCTTTTATTGTTAAGAATTATTTTTATAAGCCAGGTGTGGTGGTGCACGCCTTTAATCCCAGTACTCCAGAGGCAGAGGCAGGCAGGCAGATTTCTGAGTTCGAGGTCAGACTGGTCTACAAAGTGAGTTCCAGGACAGTCAAGGCTATACAGAAAAACCCTGTCTCGAAAAACCAAAAAAAAAAAAAAAAAAAAAAAGAATTATTTTTGCTCTCCTGGGTATTTGTTTTTACATATGAAATTGAGAATTGTGCTTTCCATGACTTTGAAGAATTGTGGTAGAATTTTGATGAGGATTTTATTGAATTAGTTGATTGCTTTTGGTAGGTAGATCACTTTTTCTATTTTTCTATGTTAACCCTATTAGTCCAAGAGCATGGGACATCTCTGCATTTTCTGAGGTCTTTTTTGGTATCTTCCTTGAGAGCTTTGAAGTAATTGTCATTCAGACTTTTCACCTGTTTAGTTAGAGTCATGTCAATATATTTTGTATTATTTGCTACTATTATGAAGGGTGTTGTTTCCAATTTTTTTCTCAGCCTGTTTATAAATTAATTAAATTAAATTAAGGATATTGATTTGTTTGAGTTAATTTTATATATAGCTACTTTCCTAAAGTTTTTAATCAGCTATAGAATTTCTCTTGTAGAATTTTTGGGGTCACTTATACATACTATGTTATCTGCAAATAGTGATACATTGATCTTTTCTTTGCCAATTTGTATCATGATGATTTTATTTTTTTGTCTTACTCTTCTAGCTAGAAAGTCGGGCACTATCTTCAATGCTTGAATAGATATGTGCATCCTTGTTTTGTCCCTGTTATTAGTGGTAATGCTTTTAGTGTCTCTCCATTTTATTTGATATTGACTGTTGTTTTGTTGTATCTTGCTTTTATTATATTTAGGTATGGGTCTTGAATTACTGATCCCTCCAGTACTTTTAACATGAAGGGGTGTTGTATTTTGTCAAAGGCTTTTTCAGCATCTAAGAAGATGATCCTGTGATTTTTTTCTTTGAGTTTGTTTATATACTCAATTATGTTAATGAAATTTTTAATAATGTACTGAAACAACCTTGCATCTCTGGGATGAAACCTACTTGATCATGGTGAATAATGGTTTTGGTGTGTTCTTAGATTTTGTTTGTTAGAATTTTATTCAGCATTTTTGCACCGGTATTCATAAGCAAAATTGGGTTGGAGTTCTCTTTCGTTGTTGGGTCTTTGTGTGGTTTAGGTATTAGGGTAATTGTGGTTTCATAAATGAATTAGGTAGAGTTCCTTCTGTTTCTATTTTATGGAATAGTTTGAGGAATGTTGGGATTAGCTATTCTTTGAAGGACTGGTAGAAATCTGGGGTAAGCCATTTTGTCCTGGGCCTTTTGTGGATGGGAGGCTTTCAATGATTTCTTTTATTTTGTTAGGGGATGTGGTCCTGTTTAGATTGTTTACCTGAACTTAATTTAACTTTAGTTTGTGGGATCTGCCTAGAAAATCATCCATTTCGTTTAGATTTTCCAGTTTTGTTGAGTATAGGCTTTTTTAGTGGGATCTTGTAATTTTTGGAACTTCCTCAGTTTCTGTTGTTATAGCTCCCTTTTCACATCTGATTGTATTAATTTGTATACATTCGTTGTGCCCTTTAAGTAGTTTGAACATGAGTTTATCTATCATGTTCATATTGTTTTTCAAAGAACCAGCTTTGGGTTTTGTTGATTCTTTCTGTCTTTCTTTTTGTTTGTATTCTGTTAATGTTGGCCCTACTTTTGATTGTTTCTTGCCATAAACTCTACTTGGTTATGTTTATTTTAGTTCTAAGACTTTTAAGTGTACTGTTAAGTTGCTGGTGTAGGGTCTCTCCAATTTCTTTACCAGGGCACTGAATGGCATGAAATTTCCTCTTAGCACTAATTTCATTGTGTCCCATAAATGCTGTGTAATCATTTTTATTGAATTCCAAGAATTTTTAAATTTCTTTCTTTATTTCTTCCCTGACAAAGTTACCACTGAGTAGAGAGTTGCTTAGTCTCCATGGGAATATGGGCTTTCTGCTGTTTTTGTTGTTATTGAAGTCTAGCCATACTCTGTAGTGATCTGATAGGATGCATGGATTTATTTCAATCTCATTTTATGTGTTGAGGGTTATTTTGTGAGTGATTACATGGTTAAATTTGGAGAAGGTACCATGAGTTGCTGAGAAGAATTTATATTCTTTGGTTTTAGGGTGAAACATTCTACACATATCTATCTGTTTAATCCATTTGGTTCAAAACATCTATTAGTTTCACAGTTACTCTATTTAGTTTCTGTTTCAATGACATGTCCATTGGTGATAGTGGAGTTCTGAAGTCTCCCACTATTATAATGTGGGGCTAAATGTGTGTTTTGAGCTTTAGTAAAAGTTCTTTTATGAATGTAGGTGCCCTTGCACTTGGGGCATAGACATTCAGAATTGAAACTTTCTCTTTGTGGATTTTTCCTTTGATGACTATGGAGTGTCCTTCACCATCTGGCTTGATAACTTTTGGTTAAAAGTTTATTTTAATTGATACTAAAATGGCAACTTCTGCTTGTTTCTTAGGATCATTTTCTTGGAAGACTTTTTTTTTTCCAGCTGTTTACTCAGTGGTAATGTCTGTATTTGTCATTGAGGTATGCTTCTTGTAAGCAGCAAAATGCTTTGTCCTGCTTGGCTATACAGTCTGTTAGTTTAAATTTTTTATTGGGGGAATTTAGTCCATTGTTATTGAGAGATATTAAAGACAGAGGATTGTTAAGTTCCTGTTATGTTTGTTGTCGCAGATGGAATTATATGTATGTGATTCTCTCCTTTTGATTTTTTTAGAGACATGATTAATTTCTTGTTTTTTCATTGGTGTAGGTACCCTGTTTCTGTTGGCCTTTTCCTTCTAGAATCAACTGAATGGTTGGTTTGGTAGATATTGTTCAAATTTGGCTTTGTCATAGTCTATTTTGTTTTCTTCATAAATGATGACTGAGAATTTTGCAGATTATAGTAACCTGGGCTGGCATTTGTGTTCACTCAATGGCAGCATGACCTCTATTCAGGCTCTTCTGGCTTTTCTCTCTTGAGAAGCCTAGTATAATTCTCATAGGTCTGCCTTTTTATGGTACTTGGAGGGATGTAGGTTAGTTCTGAGTGCTCTGGAATCTACTTCAGAGAGCTTATGCCATGTTGAAAATCATAGAAGAAACTTGAAAAAATTCAGATTAATCTTATTACCATACAGTTATTCTTTTTCTTAACATAAACTTTAATGTATAAAACCCTGAAGATAGTAATAAAAATTATATATTTAAATTAATCAGACCCAATGTCTACAGATCTCAAAGAACTTTTATTCAATAAAAACAAACATTGTGAAGTGGTTGGATCTTCATACTAGAATTTTATGCTTTTATTATAAGATGTTTTTCTTTTTTATTGGATATTTTATTTATTTACTTTTCAAATGTTATCCACTTTCCCATTTTCCCCTCTGAAAACCCTGTGTCTAATCCTTGCTCCTCCTGCTTCTATGAGGATGCTTCCCCACTCCCCACACACACACCTCTATATTGGGGCATCAAGTCTTCACAGGATCAAGGATCTCTGCTCCCACTGATGCCAGACAAGGCTGTCCTCTGCTTTTCAAAACAGAAAACTAAAAAATTCATGACAAATTTAGAACTGGAAAAGATATGCTTTACAGTTTTATACTCTTTCTTAGCTTGCTGCATCCATTACCTACAGTCAGTTATGCTTCACCTTTGAATATCTACCAACTGCTTGTCTTCTCTTTCTACGTTATACTCACATGCACTCACAAACACACATGCACGTATGTATGTATGTACCCAATGATTTACTGAGTAGTAAGAAACTCCATGCTATTACACATATTTGTAGAAAGGGGCTAGAGCCCAATGTAAAAAACAAAACCAAGATTCAAAAGGAATAAAGAAAATTGGAACAAGAACAAGGAGACAGGTTGTCTTTGGGACTGCAAATCTTATTGATGCAAAGAAAAACCTCTTTCTTCTGTATCTTATCAGAGGAACAGCAGAAAGACATATTAAAAAGATTCCTGCTGAGGCAGTATCTACTTGCTCTAGAGACAAATATCTTCCTTGCATACTCATTGTGGAGGCAGGGCAAATGTCATGTGGCTGTTATTTGTTCACAGGCATGAAGAATATCTATAGTTATAAGAGATCAATGCAGAATCAAAGTCATGCAGTGTTTTCTTCAGTGGAAGGCACTGCAGAGAGTGATTGATCAGCCTGGGATTCATAGCTCTCCAGACGAGTAATAAACCTGAATGAATACAAGTGATGAAATGTGCTAAGGTCTAAAAGACTCAGGTGGAAAACTTGCCAATCGCCCTTTCAAATTTTAAGAGACTGCAAGAAACCTGTAGTTATAATACCCATTGCCTGACCCATGAATCACAAACTGATTAAAGAACAAACAATACAAGGATAAACATGATAATATAATACAAGAAACATGGTGCTGCTATTAGAAGAAACAAAGCAAAAAGCAGACAAGAAAGAGAGAGATAATGTGCGTAGGCTTAAACACATAGGTAAATAATTGAAGAGAGAATCAACAAATATATTCAAGCCAGTAACTACATATAAAATAGGTTCTAATTAATGTCGAATTCTAAGTTTGCTGATGCTTTGTCTTGAACTTTTATTTTTCCTTTTTGTTTGAGATAGGATCTCTCTGGTAATAGGAGGCTGGCTGAGATCTGGGAATTTCCCTGTCTCTATTTCCTAGATGCTGTGTTTGGTTTTGGTTACATGATTGGAATTCTTTCCTCTTTTCCATTTAGATGAAGTTGCATTGATATCCCCATTCACCTTTACAATTTGCCCTTTCATTTATTTCTCCTATTTGATTTTTTCCTGTTTTTCTCATGTTAATATCATCTTTCTTAAAATGCTTTTTTTTACATTCCTACCCTAAACAATGAATATTGTAGCAACATTTTCCTACCTTTGTCCTTCTTTTACACAACAGTTGTTGTAGTTAAAGGGCTAATAGTTTGAATTGGCTAAATCTATATGCATTCAAAACTGAATTATACTTGACTATTAAAAAAGAGCTAACACAAATGTTTCTCAAACTATTCTGCAAGATAGGAGGAGATTACTGTCAAACTCATTCTATGAAGCTAGTGTTATACTTATGCCAAAAGTAGATATATTTTTAGATGTATAGAAAATAAAACTTTCTGATGAGAATTTGTATAAAAGTTGTCATCTATGTTTGAAACAAATTCAAAAATTGAATGTAATATATCATCCATATAAATTCATGAACAAAAATCTCACAATCATCTCAATAGATGCAGGAAAGACTTCTCACAAACTCCAACAATTTTCATGATAAAATTCCCCTAATACTTCAGAAAAAGAATCAACTTATGACAAGCCAATTGCCATCCTTTTACTAAATGCAACAAATACAAATCAGTTCAACAAAATCAGTAACAGAGCAAGCATGCATACTTTCCTTACTCTTATTTAGTTTGGTACTTGAAGTGTTAGGTAAAAGAGCAAGAGAAGAGAAAAATAGAAGAGAAACAACACCAATAAGATCCTATATTAAACACCCTCATAGGGAAAATAACAACAAAAATCTCCAGAGATTGTACCAGAAAAATTTAGACCTTTTAAACATTTTCAGAAATATAGTAGAATATAAAGCTTACCCACAAATAACCTGCTGCTTTTTGGGAAAGATTATTTCCTAAAAGAAAAAAAAAATGAGGAAAAAAGTAACACCCATGTGTAAGAGCTTTTCTTTGTTTTAGGTGTGTTATTTTACTGAAAAAAAATCAGAGTTTAGAAACAATTCTAAAGAATGACTTTGCAGAGGCAACAGGTTCCCAGAAGACCAGTGTCTGGCTTCTTATTTCCTGTAAACTCAAGAGTCCAGGCGACCAGTGAGTGCCAATAAAGTTATCAGTTCAAACTTACATACTATTATTGTCATCATTTCTGGGCAAAACTGAAGTACCATACTCTTAATTTTTCATTTTGTGTACATAAGCGTCTGACAAGAAAATGTATCTCTTTTTAAAAGTTTTGAATGACCAAATCTTTTATTCTCAGATCTTCACATTCTCTAGTACTTAAAAGAAATTTTTGAACTATATGGACTTTTTAGATAATGTCTCACTACTTGAGGTTCAATACTTGAGGTTCAATATATTGTCTTCTGGAAATGGCAGACCTAATTTTCATATATGTGAGAATATATATATATATATATATATATATATATATATATATATGTGTGTGTGTATGAATATATGAATATATCTATTTCTTCAATTATATCTTATATGCCTGAGAGTCTATCTTCTTTCTCTTGTGATACTTTCATCTATAGTAACAGGAAATAAAACTCTTGAGGGTTTAGTGGCTATGAATTCCCACAATCGTGTAACTACTCTGTTACCAAGTAGCCGAATTCAAGTCCATACTGTTTACTTTCTCAGTGCTGAGATGAATTCCTGATAGTAATAGTGGAAAGAAAGTTTGTTCTGCCTTCACAGTTTTAGGTACAGTGCTCTGTGATAATATGGTGGCATCTGCATTAGGCAGCTGGTAACACTTAATCAGGAAACAAGGGAGAGGAATGCTGATGCCCAGCTTGCTTTCTCCTTTTTATTCAGTCCTACCCCAGGCACCCACATGTAGGGTTGGTTTTCCCACCTTAACCTAATCTTATAATTCCCTCAGAGGTACACCCAAAAGTTGTCTCCTAGATGATTCTAGACCCTGTTGACAACCAGGGTTAACCATCACAGGGTTTTAAGAATTAAACAGGTGCCCATTGCTCTGGGCTGCACAGGCCCTAACATACCAGACTAAACAAGAATGGAGTGAGTGTATTAATTAGAATTCTCTAGAGGAATAGAACCTATAGAATGAATATGGTCCAACTAGTCTAATGCTGACTGTCTAAAATTGCAAGGTACAAGAACCCAATAATTTCTCAGTCCAATGGGCTGTATGTTTCAGTTGGTCTTCAGTACATACCAGAATTCCAACTATATAGGATCTTATGCCAGTGAAGGATTGGACTTGCCAGCAAGAGTGAGAGTAAGCAAGCAATGTGCAAGTACCCTTTATATAATCTGCCACCAGATAGTGTGCCCCAAATTAAAAGTGTGTCTTTCCACTTCAAATGATTTAAGAAAAAAAATCCTCACAGGTGTAGCCAAATGCTTAGGTTTAGTGAATTTCAGGTGTAGTCAAGATGATATTCAAGAACAGTCATCACAAGTCCCCTGATTCTTGGCTTGATACACAATTATATCTCCTTATGCCATCCTTAAACCCCAAATGGAAACAATAACTTGGTCATAATTATGCTTTATCTGATATAACTACCCAATGTACAATCACAAATGCATTATATATTTAGCCAGTTCATAATTACACTTACCATGATATAACTATTCTTCATGCAACTACAAACACATAAGTTTGAGAATAGGTAGCAAGGTCCACTAAGGGACATTCTTTAGTCTCTGAAACTTAAATATTATAACCATTGATATCCTCTTAACTGAGTTTGCATTACATGATTTCGTTAAGGGATTCATTCATTTACTCTTTAAAGGCCTCTACCATGCTGAGAAGGTTGGACTTAAGGTCACCTTGTGCTTCAGCTGTTTTAGGATTACCAGGGGTTGCCATGGTAGTATAGCTTAGATCTGGTGATACCATACTGCCCGGACTGGGCTCTTGTTTGCTCTGTTCTTACACTGGTCTTTATCCATCTAGTTGTTTTTGGTGTTGCGTGGAAGATTCTGATGCCAGAAAGACTCTCCTGGGAGGCAAACAGAGCCTTGAGCCTGACAAATGAGCTCAGTGCTCAATTCTGCTGCCTGTGTCCCATGTGGAAATGAATGTTACTGGGGTCCTTCAGGTCTGGAAGGAAGACAGAGCTATGACACTCTTGATGGAGCTAGGGGAATGAGCATAGCTCACCTTTGCTGGCTGAGCCCTAAGTGGACCAGGCAGGCAGGGAATTGCTGAAAAATTGTCTAACCAGATATTCCTGGGACCCAGCAGGCCTCCTCAGGTGGGAAAGTCATGGAACTCAGGGAGACAACATACAGCTCACCTCTGCTGGCTGTGCCTCAGGTAGACCTGCCAGGCAGGGATCATATAAGAGCTTTTCAATGAATTTATATATATATATATATATATATATATATATATATATATATATATGCATATATATGCATTAAATTGAAGATAAAAATAGAAAATGAAAATACCTCTCAATGTTGTATATTAATAGAACATATATAATAGTAATGATTATATTACCAAAAAATAACCTGCAGGTTCAATACAATCGCCATCAATTTATAATTATATTTTTCACACAAGTAAAAAAAGTATAAAATTTATGTGGCAATACAAATTACCCCATTAAAAACAATACAGAGTCAAAGGACAATAGTGGGGATACTATAATACATTATCTCAAGTTTTACTGCCAAGCCATAGTAAGAAAAGCAAATTAACCCTGAAATGGAAGCATAAGCTTAGAATAAATGATTGACCAAGAAATAAATCTAAATATACTGCTACAGCCACCTGATATTTGACAGAGGTACACAAAGCATACATTAGAGAAAAAGTGGTTTATTCAATTAATGATGCTGATGAAATTGGGTATGCACAATTAGAACAATGAAACTTTATCTTTGTCTTTAACCTGTGCAAATATCAATTAAAAATTTATCAAAGATTTGAATCAAAGGACCAAAACTCTGAAACTGCTAGAAGAAAACATTTAAAGATATAAAAATAGGAGCTCAACATTCTAATAAATCATAAAACAAAACCAAGGAATACCAAAGGACTACAGGAAATTAATAAGGTTTTAGCAGAAAAGAGAAAATAATTGAGTTTTAAGAGATAGAATAGAAATGGGAGGAAGTCTGTTGTAGTGTATAAACCCAACAGAAGAATACACACACACACACACACACACACACACACACACATACACACACACACACACACATATATATATATATATATATATATATAATTCAAATTATATATATATATAATTCAAATTATATATACATATTATTCAAATTACATATATATATATATATAGATAGATAGATATAATTCAAAAAACTTAATACTAAAAGAAAACATCACAGTCAATATATGGACAAATGAAATAGACAGTTCTCAAATTGTGCACACACCAAGGCAATGAATATTTGAAAAAGTTTTCAAAAATTTAAAATTATATTGAGATTACATTTTATTTTAATTAGAAAGTCCATTATTAATGAAGCAAAAACTAATGGTGACAAAGATGAAGGGAAGAGGAAATGTTAGTTTACTGTTCAAGTTACTATGGAGATTCCTTTTAAAGAATAAAAGTAGAAAATACCAAATGGCCTCAGTATCCCAATTCTGGGTGCCCAGAGGACTTTATGTCAACATCCTTGCCTTTACTCATTTATTTCAGCACCTTTCACAATACCAATGTAATAGCATTAGCCTAGGTGTTTGTCAACAGAAAATGGATAAAGAAGATGTGGTATCTGTGAATGATACAGTTTTTCTCAAATACAGTGAAGAATTAAATTATGGGCTTGAAAGTAGAGAAAAAAAATCACCCAGACTCAGAATGGCAAATATCAAATATTTCTCTCATTTGAGGACCCTGAGTTCTGTATATATTCATAAATTATTTATGTGTGTGACATAAAAGTAGAAGAGAGATCATCTTGGCCTCAGAGAGTATATAGTATGAAAAGGGGGAAAGAAATGGGATAGTATTGCTAGAGGGAAAATATACACAGTACATGATAAACCATGATTTTAAAGAAACTGACTCAATAATACACAACACACTATACAATAAATGAATCCTGATAAAATTATAATAGAAAAAAGGAAGGATGAGCAATAATAAACTACTGATAAATGGAGCATTTAAACTATCTTAAAGCAAAATGTTTTATTATCTCAGCAAAAATGAAATTAAAACTAATTGTAGATAAGTAGATAAGTAGTAATGAATTGATCATTTTTCTTTCTGGAAAATTTAGTATTTGAATTTATAATTTTGTTTTTCTTGAAACAAGATCATACTATGTAGTCCTCACTGGCCTGCAATTCATGGAAATTCATGTCAGTTTACTGAATGTTGTGACTATTGCATACATGACATCTGCTTTTTATAGATAGTTAACACTGTTGATTTATAAGGATGCTTAATTCAAATGTTAAAGCAGGAGAGAAATATTTTATTGTGTTATATCCTAAATATACACAATCCTCGTTCACATGTATACATATTGAAATATCTTCTAGAGCAGGAACTGCCTTTTCAAATTTTATATATTTATTTATTTTTAGGGCTTTTTCGTTGTATTTTTAATTATTTACTTTATGTTCTGCTTTATGCCCATCCTCCTGACAATCCACTCCAACAATACTCCACCTCCCCTTCTCTCCCTTTCCTCTGAGAAGATAGAAGTCCCCCAGGTATTCCTTCCACCCTGACATATCAAGTCTCTGCTACACTAGGTACATCTTCTCCCACTGAGCCCTGAGAAGACAGCCCAGCTAGAATAACATATTTCACAGACAGGCAACCATTTTGGGTATATCCCTTGCTCTAAAAGTTACATGTACTACATATGTGCAAGGGGGAGGCACTTGTTCCAGCCCATGTGTGCTCTTTTGCTCAGTCTCTGAGCACACCAAGTGTCCAGGTTAGTTGAATCTCTGTTGGTCTTCAGGTGGAGATCCTATCTCCTTTGGGGCCGCAATCATTCCCCCTAAATCATTATGCTTCAAGTTCCATCCAATGTTTAGCTGTTGGTATCTTCTTTCCTCTGAGTTCACTGCTGGGTGGGGCCTCTCTGAGGAAAGCAATGCAAGACTCCTGTTAGCAAGTATAGCAGAGCATCATTAATAGCGTCAGGGATTGGTGCTTGTTTATCTATCTTGTTGATTTTCTCAAAGAACCAGCTCCTGGTTTGGTTGACTCTTTGTATAGTTCTTTTTGTTTCCACTTGGTTGATTTCAGTCTTAAGTTTGATTATTTCCTGCTTTCTACTCCTCTTGGGTGAATTTGCTTCCTTTAGTTTAGGGCTTCTAGATGTTCGGTCAGGTTAATAGAATG
>NC_034613.1:102518132-102519105 GCF_900095145.1 Mus pahari | reverse complement strand
TCAATTTTTGAGGAGGTACCATGTGGGGCTGAGAAGAAGGTGTATCCTTTGTTTTAGGATAAAATGTTCTTTAGATATCTATTATCTCCATTTGTTATATAACTTCTGTTAGTGCTCATGTGTCTCTGTTTAGACTCTGTTTCCAGGACCTGTCCATTGGTGAGAGTAGGGTGTTGAAATCTCCCACTATTATTGTGTGCGGTGCAATGTGTGCTTTGAGGTTTACTAATGTTTCTTTAATGAATGTGGCTGCTCTTGTATTTGGAGCATAAATATTTAGAATTGAGAGTTCCTCTTGGTAGATTTTAACTTTGATGAATATGAAGTCCCCCTCCTTGTCTTTTTTGATAACTTTGGGTTGGAAGCCAATTTTATTTGATATTAGAATGGCTATTCCAGCTTGTTTCTTGGGACCATTTTCTTGGAAAATTGTTTTCCAACCTTTCACTTTGAGGTAGTGTCTATCCTTTTCCCTGAGGTGGGTTTCCTGCAAGCAGCAAAATGTTGGGTCCTGTTTGTGTAACCAGTCTATTAGTCGATGTCTTTTTGTTGGGGAATTGAGTCCATTGATGTTAAGAGAAATTAAAGAAATGTAATTGTTTCCTGTTATTTTTGTTGTTAAAGTTGGGATTATGTTCTTGTGGCTGTCTTCTTTNAGGTTTGTTGAAAGATTACTTTCTTAGATTTTCTAGGATGGAGTTTCCATCCTTGTGTTAATGCTTCCCCTTTGAAGTGCTGGATTCATGGGTAGATATTGTGTGAATTTGGTTTTGTCATGGAATACTTTGGTTTCTCTATCTATGGTAATTGAGAGTTTTGCTGTGTATAGTAGCTTGGACTGGCATTTGTGTTCTCTTAGGGTCTGTATCACATCTGTCCAGGATCTTCTGGCTTTCATAGTCTCTGGTGAGAAGTCTNCTTTAATTCTAATAGGCCTGCCTTTATATGTTACTTGACCCCTTTCCCTTGCTGC
>NC_034613.1:102498866-102516122 GCF_900095145.1 Mus pahari | reverse complement strand
TGTGGTCCACACTCTTGCCAGTGCAGACTGGAGCCCAGAAGCTGTGTCACTTCTCCAGGCTGCCCTCTAACTGGCAGTGGACCGGAGCAAAGATGGCTCACCTTCTGGCTCAGGCCTTGAGACTCCTCCCTGGCAGACACCCCTCCTTGGGCAAGAAAGGCGCCAGGTGTAGGTTCAGGCCCGGAGACTCTCTTCCTGCATTTCTTGTACACAGGATAAATTTGGGGTAAAAAGCTTTCTGGGTGGGTTGCTGTCCCTATCACTCCACTGGAGTCCTGCCTAGGTACAAGGGATGGTCTCTTCAGGTTTGACTCACCCTGGTCAGCTGCAGATTTAATTTCATTCTTACAGCCATATGGCCCTCTCTCTGGTCCCTCTCCACACCTGATCCTGAACACCCTTACCTTATCACCCAGTCCCCTCACTCCCTACCTCCTATGAGTATTCTACTTCCCCTTTTGAGTGAGAGTCAAACATCCTTGCTTGGGCCTTCCTTCTTATTTAGCTTCTTTGCGTCTTGTGGAGTGCTTCATGGGTATTTTATGGTTAATATACACTTATAATGAGTACATACCATGCATTTATTGTCAATCCATCTTGATCAGAGTTCTCTCTCCTCCACACCTCCAATCCCTCCCACATACTCCTTCAAATCCTCTTGCTTAATGCCCTTTTTCTCCAGATAAAAGTCAGCTTAGACCAAAGAAAAACACAATTCAAGTTAGTAAGCACTCAAGACTTATTCAGATAAAGTTTACTAATAAGGTAGTATTTGGTAATATAGGTAGTGATTCACATTTCCATTGAATTTCTTTCTGATTTTCATCATTAGAAGGAATTGAGAAATAGAAAGAAAAAAAAAGTTACTGAGGACTTGTTTTTCCCAGAAATTGCTGTTTATTTATTGAATTGTATGGTGGAAAAGCTATGAGATATATAATATGGAAAGTGGTATAAATATAACCAAGACATTGCAAAGACTAAACATACTTGTTTAAGAATCTAAAGGACTTAATACCAAGTTGCATAGACACCAAGATGAACTCTAGTTGAGATACAGTATTTCTTTTTTGTTAATGCCAGCATTTAAAGAATACAGTATGCCTGAAAGGCAAACTATCATTGACAGCGTTAATAAGGAGATTAACATATATTAGTTCACATTCAAACAAATCAAGTGGTTCACGCCTAAGTTCTTTTGAAATTTGCAGACATCAATCTTAGTTCAATATGTAAAATTCAAATTGCTTTTGTTTTTACTGCCAACTTGTAGTAACTCCTCTTATTAAAACCCAGTGTCCATCTTAGTAATCAGAAACAGCTATTTTCCAATATAACAAAAATATCATCATCATAACAATCATAATAAAACTGATTTTAAGATCTATTTGCCCAATATTTATTTAGATTTTTGGAAATCTGCTCATCACCCCTAAATGGTGAGTGCAACAACAGTTTTCTTTGTTTTCTTGCCACTATGCCTTACAATTTAGGATGATATTGTTCATGCAGAACACTATTAATAAAAATGTTACCACTGAAAGAAAATAATGTCTGTCAATATCCCTATCATTTTCTTGTAAACTTCTCCCATCAATATATAATATTGGCTATAATAATTACTTTATTTCCTATTTTACAGCTAGATTAAGTGTGATTTATTTCAGGCCTCTACTGATTTGTTTTCTATAAACAAACACTTCTACTGAACCAGTTATAAAATGAGTTTAATACTGAATCAGAATTCAGGTACAAATGAACACATGCACTTAATGTATATACAAAAAGTAAGCTAATTCTTCAAAGTTCAATATATTTTCTGATCCTCCAAATTATTTGATTTGCAGTGACAAAGAATAAGACTGATAATTTTAAACTAAGGAAGTATAATGGTTAATTTAATGTATTAGGAACTCAGATATGTTTCTGAGTATCAGGAGACTTGGTTTCCTGTTCTTGGATTGAAACTTATTCCATAAGGTGTCTTATGTCTTTGGACTTTGCAATTATACTTGAAATACATCCCTGGATGAATAAAGTGTCTATTTGAAGATAGATTCTAAAACAAATAAATCTGTTTTTAAAATTATATAAGCCATGTATTTCCATCTCCTGCTCTTTATTTATTTGTCTCTATTTCCTTTTCTATGTAAACAACACATACACACACACACACACATACACACACATACTACACGTATACATGATATATCATATTTTTCTATTTTTGGCTCAGGAGGATTATGGAATAAAATTATGCACACACCTTTGTATACATAATACATAGAGTGGGCCCTTTAGCAGCTGTTATCAACCCTATAAAGTTGCAATCAATTTTATATTATAGAGATCAATTTATAGGATATAATGATGCATTCTCTGCTCTAACCAAACTAAACACAAATAAGTGGCTATTGGATAAGTTTTAAGTATGTATCATAAGTATGATTAACACTTTGAATTTCTTTTAGTTTTCAAAAATAATATTACCATAAACAAGTGATTTGTACTTTGACACCAAAAATGAAAGGCATAACTTTATATAGGTTAGAATTACACAACATTATCATGTGGTAGACACTTCCAAATGCATATACTGCCCATTTCTCTGGCCCATTTCAACTGGGCATACAAATTACCCTTTGATGTAACATATTAAGACAGTGACTCATTTTACTTTCTTGTTATACATTTCATTGATCTACTTAATATTAATTTTAATGACTATGATTAGACTATTTTAAGTGTTAAGAAGCTTTCTGTAGTCATGTATAGAACCATCTTGCAAAATAAGATTTTAAAATACTGAGCAAAGTATGAATTCATCAAGCAAGAATGTTAAAGGAATAAGGTTACATGAATTCCTAAGTTTAGGATCAACACCCAGTATAATTGATATTCTTATAAGAAAAAGAAGAGATACCATAGACCAGTAAATGAAATGGAAGAATACTGGGGGAAAGACAAATATATCTCCACAAGCCAAGAATGAGAACTACAGAGAAAAAATATCCCTCAATCATATTTTCACCCAGATATTGGATTTTGTGTTAGAATTGTGAGAAGGTAAATTTTCATTCTTTGATCTGCCAAGTATATAGGAATCCCTGAAAACACTATGGCCAGGAAAAAAAAATGATTTGCAGGAGGTACAAAGTAAATCCAGTTTAATATGATTTAGTTAGCCCATGTTCATTCAAACTTCTAGAGTCTGACCCTGAGCAGTTTATTTTTGACAAAGTATAACTTTGGAAAATTTTGACCTCATTATATTAAACATAGTAAAGCTTAAGACATGATTACATAATACATGTATTTTGCAAAGTATTTGTGGCCTCTTCCATAATAATAGTTTCTATGGTTTGAGAATCAATGCTCAGGATAAGGGTCTAGAGAGGAAAGGTCTCAAATAAATGTAGTGGTAAATGCTGTAGCAAAATCCATGTGATTGCTTTCATAGCAATGGCTGATTCTGGGAATAGAGATAATAATAGATCACCAGGTTGTTAGTTACAGCCAATCTCAATTTTCTGGATGACAAACAGGTGAAAATCTTTTCTGTTGAAGAGAAATGTTTTCTAATATAACATTCTAGCTTCCCTAGTGCTGTCTGTGAGCATGTAGACCTCATGGCCTCTACACTAGTAATTGATGTTTTGTTATAAAAACCATTGAAGACTGATTGAATAATGCATACTCACTGGACTAGATATGCTTTCTTCAACCTCCTATCACAACAAATGTAGATAGGCTTGCATTTGTATTCTTTGACCTCTGCCCCAAGGTCTTAAAAACTATATGCCTTTCCCCTTAATCTATGAGAAGTCACAAGTTGGATATAGTCTTTTTTTTGCCAGAAGTGATTTCTTTGTGTTTTATTTATTGTATGAAATATTAATGATGTTGCCCACTAATCTAGTGTATATTTGTCTTTAATTTGAAATTTGTCAGAAACATATCAATATTTGTTTCTTCTCTAAGATTGTAAAAGATATTTGCAAACAAAATCTATTCAAAATTATTACTGAAACATAAGACATATTGTTCAATGTTAGATATTCGTCAACTAAAGCAACAAGCCTTCATCCCTTTTTGTTGGTTTTGTGAAAACTGTGAATAATAATGTACCGACCGAGTGGTTCAGTTATTTTGAAAGGTAACTATAGTTTTCAATGCCTTTATGTAGCTTCCACAGCTTAAAATTGAGTACTACATTGAGTAGTTCAGTTTGTTGATTCATACATATATTTAAAGTAATTCATGTGAGCAAGTCAAAAATGCCAGTTACAATGTAGGAGAAAAGAGATGACTCAAACAGGCCATTTATGTAATTATTCTTATCATGCTTCTTCCTAATGGCGACTTTATGAAACGATATGATTGTTGTTCTCATATACTGACTATATTTTGAGATTTTACAATTGAAATGTTCTTTGAATTAGATTCTCATGATGTTGGAATGTGACCTTGATTATCTGCCATTTGTTTTATATGCTGTTCTGATAAGTCTACTCTGTGTCCTTGAAGAAATTATTCTATAAATGATTAACAATGTTAAAATTCACTGTTATTCCATAGTCAGCTGTGATTAGTAGATAGTTAGACTTTTGGCAACTTTTTATAGCTGTTTCTACTGTATCATTAATTGGTTTAGAAAAAATAACACAGGATAATTAGGTACTAGAACATGGAAATAAGTAATTTTTCCAGGTTTCTCATATGAAATTATCACAAATAAGGTCTGTGGCACTGCCTGTGATTAAGACTCTCAGACAAATAAAATGGAAGGGTCTGAAATTCAAGACTTGCCTGAACTAACCAACCAAGAAGTATCCATGGAGGGACCCATGGCTCTAGCCTCACATGTAGCATAGGATGGCCTTGTCAGGCATCAATGGGAGGAGAGGCCCTAGGTCCTGTGAAGGCTCAGTGGATGCCCCAAAGTAGGGGAATTTGATGGTAGGGATGCAGGAATGGCTAGGTAGTTAGGGGAATAAGCTCATAGAAGCAGAGGGAGGGGAATAGGATATGGAGTTCCAGGGAGCATGGGTGGATGGGGAAAGGGGATAACATTTGAAATGTAAATTTAAAAATCCAATAAAAAGAAAAAAAAAAGAAATGAGTTAAGGGCAACCTGGATATCTTAGCAAGTATCTGAACATAAAAACAAAAACATGAGTCAGGAATTTGAGTATAGGCCAGAGGTCAAGTGCTTCATTAGCATAAATGTCCAATCCCCTATAACAACTTGTCACTGGCTTTGTAAGGTTTTGTTCTGTTGTTATTGGTTTTGTTTTGTTTGGTTTGGTTTTGGTTTGGTTTTTGAGACAGTGTGTTACACATTGCCTCAAACTCATAAATCTTTCTATCTTGGTTATCTGAATGCAGGAATTACAGCATGTACTACCATACCCAGAAAAATAAATGATTTTTTTCCTGCTTCTGTGTGCTAGATTTTAAAATTAAAGTGATAGCACAGATTATTTGCTCTGATTTTCTGCTTCTAGGCATTCTTCATGTGTGTTCACATTCTTTTTCTAGCTTTTGATCTGTGTTTCAAACTCTTCTTATAAAAAATAAGTATACTGGGCATGACAGTAAGAACCCTACTCTAACTTCGCTACCTCTTTACATATTCTATATCTGAGTATGGTACAAATTTGATATTCTCAGTTTTAAGATTTCAACATGATTTACAGCAAGCAGCAAGCTAAAAATTTAAGCTTCCTTAAATATTTTGAGTAGGCATCTGAAGCAAAATATAGAAGCATTTTTCAATCTATTCTGTGAGACATATTCTCATTTCATGCAAGCTGATTTGTTACTCTGTTCCTTCTAATAAGCTAACAGAATAACAGCATTGAGTTAATAATGTGGTGCTTATCATTGTCAGGCGACAAACTTTAGAATTTTAACACAGTAAACAAATATCTTTATCTCTTCTTTGATAATATTCTCCAAAGAGAAAAACAAATTATCAAAGTTTTAAGATAAAGAAAGAAATATTCCCCTAATTTCTTTATTCCCATTTGTAGATCAGAGACAGGATGGAGAAATTTGACTCAGCAATACACATACATATTCATTGAGCAAGAATACTATTCACTTTCTTTAGTGTCAAGATTTCTAGAGTCACTAACAACATGAATATATACGTTTAATTCATTTATTCATTCATTCATTTATTTATTAACTATATATGCCAATAACTGCCCACATTCTCTTCCATCTCTCATACAGTTGCTGCTCCAATCCTACCTCTACTTTTCCTCTGAGAATGTAGAGGACTTCCTGGGCATTCCCCTAACCTGTCACATAATGTCTCTGCAGGGTTAGATGAATTCTCTCTCTGAGGCTAGACAAGGCAACCCAGTCAGGGGAACAGATTCCACAGACTGAAAACAGCTTTAGGGAAGTCCTACTTACCAGTTGCTGGGGGACCCACAGGAAGACCTAGCAGCACATGCACTACATATGTGGGAGAGGAGCTTAGATCAAGCCTTTATGTGCTCTTTGGTTGGTGGTTCAGTATCTGAGGGCCCGAAGGGTCCAGTTTGTTGACTGTTGGTCTTTGTGTGGAGTTCCTATCCCCTTCAGGGCCTCCATTACTTCCCTTAAATCTTCCATAGGAGCCCTGACCTCCACACAATGTTTGTTACTGCATGGGTTACTGCATCTGTTTCAGTTAGATGGTGGGTAGAGCCTATCAGATGACAATCATGCTAGGCTTCTGTCTGCATGCATAACAGACTATCATTAATTGTATCAGGGATTATTGCTTTCCTGTGGGATGTGTCTCCAATTGGGTTGGTTGTCGGTTGGCCATTTCCTTAGTCTCTGCATTATTTTTGTCCCTGCACTTCTTTTAGACAGGACAAATTTTGATTTGTAAGTTTTGTGGGAGAGTTGGTGTCTTTATCTTAATACTGGGGATCCTAACTGGCTATAGGAGGTGGCCTCTTCAGGCTCCATATGCCCACTGCTAGGAGTCTCAGCTAAATTCACCCACATATGCCCACTCCTAGGAGCCTGCCTAACCCTAGGTCTCTAGCATGTCCAAGAAATGCCCCTATATCATTTACTACCCACATCTGCAGATCTCTATTCACTCTCCTAGCATTTGGCTCTCTCTCATGTCTCTTTCCACATAGGAAACTGAAACCCCCCATTCCTCTCCCCACCCCCCTATTCCATCCAGTTTCTTCTTTCCATCTGCCTTATCTGATTATTTTATTTCCATTTCTGAGTGAGATTCAAAAAAATCCTCACTTGGGCCTTCCTTCTTGTTTAGCTTCTTTGGGTCTGTGGAATAAAGCATGGGTATCCACTACTTTATGGCTAATATTTACTTACTAGTGAGTACATACCATGTATGTCCTTTTGGGTCTAGGTCACCTTACTCAGAATAATATTTTCTAATTCCATCCATTTGTCTGCAAAATTCATGATAACCTTGTTTTTAATACCTGAGTCATATTCCACTGTGTAAATGAACCATATTTTCTGTATTCATTCTCTAGGTGAGGGGCATCTGGGTTGTTTCCAGTTTCTGGCTATTGTGAATAAAGTTGCTTTAAGGATAGTGGAATACATGTCTTTGTGGTATGGTAGAGCATCTTTTGTGTATATGCCCAAGGGTAATATAGCTGGATCTTCATATAGAACTATTTCTAATTTTCTGAGAAACCACCAGACTGATTTCCAGAGTGGCTGTACAAGTTTGCAATCCCACAAGTAATGAAGGAGTAGATAGGATTAGAGAGGAAGAAATTAGAATCATGGCATAGGTGAGAAATGAGATATAAACTGATGCAGAGGATAAAATCTCTCAGTGTTTGTTGTTGCCTTAAATTAAGGGCAAGGTCAATCCCATGGAAACAACAGATTTACTAAAAAAAAAAAAAAGGAGTACTGGAAAACTTATGTTCTAGAAAACAGCATTTAGTGATCAGAGACCCAATTTAACAGTACAAATGAATTGTGTTGACAAAAAAGGTTTGTTAGATACAGGAGCTGATGTTACTATACATTCCCACAAGCCTTGAAATACAGATTGCCTACTTCAGAAGGTTTACACACAGTTTATAGGAGTTCGTAAATTATCAGAAATAAGACAAAGTGTTCAATGCATTAACTGTGTGGAACCAGAAGGGCAAAGAGGGAAGTAGAAACTTTATGTGGCTTACATATCCATAAATTTATGTTGAACAGACCATTTACAACAATGGGGTATGCAAATTAATATTGCTTCAATTCCAGGCACAGCATATGAGGAAATTGTGATATAGTAGGTGCCCTTGGGGAAGGTATTGATACAAGTGACCAAGAAAAAACCACAACCTGTCCCCACAATCCCAAAACAGGACATCACAGGGATTGAATTTCAAAATCTATAAAAGGGACCACTTTTGACATACCACCTGCCTTGCCCATAAAATGGTTATCAAACAGAACTGTACAGCAAGAGCAGTGGCCCATAACAGAAGAGAAATTGTAGGCACTTCAACTTGTAAAGTTGCAGCTGGAATCTCAACATGTAGAAGAGTCTACCAGCCCATGGAATACCTCAGTTTTTGTTGTAGTAACTCTAGGGGTACCAAAAGTAATGTGACCTGAAATATTGATGTTTTCCATTTTGCAATTTTATAAAAACTAAAAGGTATATACACCATATCATTGACATATACTCAGGAATTTTTCTGCTTTAACTTCTGAAAATGTTTATTGTTTGAAATAGACACTTATTGAAAATAATGGCAATAATGAGGATATCTGCACAAATTAAAACTGAAAATATTCCCACATATGTATCCAATATAATGAAACAGTTCTCTAAATATTAGAATACAAATCATGTTACTGATATACTACACTCCCACAGGAGCAGCAATTATAGAAAGACACAATCGCTTATTGCATTTAATATTCTTTCTTTGTTTTGTGCATTTGATGTTTTCAGATTAACCATTTTTCCTTTGTCCCATAACAGGAATTCTTCCCAATTCAGCATAGAGCAGTTATAAAAAAGACTGTTGTTCCAATCTCTTAAGTTGGGATTGATTTTTTTTTTTTTTTGATATGTTATGGTCGTTAGCATCTAAGGTGGTAGTTTTAAATTATTGCATGTTGATAGAAATTTAAGGTTGTTCTGTTTTATTGTGAATTGATAGATAATGTAAGTTTGTTTAATTTGAATTATTATATACTGATAGGAATTTAAGGTTGTTTTGTTTGGATTGTTGTACACTGATAGGAATTTAAGGTTGTTTTGTATTTATTGTATTGAAAGAGAAATTTAAGATTTCTTAGTTTGATACTGATAGGAATTTAAGATTGTTTTGTTAAATTTCTGTATATTAATAGAAATATATGGTTTTATTTGACTATATTGTACATAAGCTGTTGATTTAAAATATGATGTAAAGTTCTAGTTTATAGTTCTTATAATTATTTTTATTGTGTGTAGGTAGTTAATGTTAGGGGAAAAGATACTTTTTAAATGGGGGATATGAAGTGGAAAATTCTGACTGTGTTATGTGATGCAGACTTACATAATATTTTGCTGAAGCAGACTTATATAATGATTTGCTGAGGCAAAACCCATGAGAAGAAAGTGATGTTTGGAGAGAGTATAAGTAGTTCTCAATGGGACTGTGATGACAGTAACTGCTTGCTTAGATATATGTGCAATGCTCAGTTGGTCTAAGATATTTGCTGATCTTCACTTCATTGACAGAGGCATGGCAGAGAAGTCCTAGCACTATGGCTAGTCCTAGTTGCTCCCACTAACTCATGCCTATTTGGTGGAGGCCTGGTATTTTCTGCTGGATTGTGCAAATGCTAAAATGTTTTGAAGTGTATTGTTGCTATCCTGCCACAACTGAACTGGACTGCTGGTATCCTGACAAATAGAGACTGGAGTCTCCCCCAAAGCACTACTTCTTAACAGGGTCATGCGTCCTTGTCCTATTTATCATCTTTTTTCCCCTGCTTTTGGACTGTGGGCTAGAAGTGGGGAGTCATAGCATTTGAGAATCCTTACTAAAGTAAGATTTGAAAAATCTAAACCTACAATTTAGTCATGGAGAGTTCTGTGTAAAATATAACCACTTTTTTAGGGGTCAAGAAACTATACCTTTAAAATCGAATTGCCATTTACAACTATTTGCAAAATGATTTTGGTTCATTTTGAGTTTTCCTTGCTCATTCTCTTCCCTCTGACAAACATTTGCAAATATTGGACTATTCTGAAACATACTCAAGGTTATGTTATATTAGTTTGTTAGTCTTATTGAGACACTGCAGTATGGGGAGAGTGTTATGCTTCAGTAGTCTCATTATATATAATCACTTACTACAATTTTTATTTCTCTGACTTAAGATATGGTGTTAAGACAATTAAATTATTATTTAGATGTGTAGGTATTTTCTGTTTTGTTTTATTTTGGTTTGGTTTGTTTTTCCAGAAACAAGAGACAGAAAGTCTGCGGGAGAAGGAAATGAGGAGAGATGTATTTTTAAAATAAAAAAAATAAAATGCTTGAGGCTTTTTAAAACGACAACTTTTTTTTTCTCTTCTGAAACTCTATAAGATGTGTTTATGATGAATAAGGTACACATAAAATCTGAATCTGATAATTACAGTAAGATCTTGTTCTAACTTGAATTGTTCATTTTACATAAATTGAATTTTCTAACTTTGACAAAAGCTGTATCTTGGAAGGCCACAAACTTTGGAATGATGTGATTTCAGTAGAGGAAGAAGAATATGGGTATCACATAGACACAGATGATCAATAATGTAGCCCTTCACAGCAGTAGCTCTTTAGAACAACATATGGCAACAGAATTACCTTTGTACTACCCAACTGAGGGATATAATTTATCCAGTTTGAGGAACTGTTGTGACAAGCAATACATTCAATGCTGAACATGTTCTGCATTCCAATGCACAGGAATTCCCATGCATACTCAGAAGAGCAAACTCTAGCAATATTTTGTATCTAACTGACCAAAGACAAACATTTCACTGTATTAAATAAAAAGATAGATAGATAGATAGATAGATAGATAGATAGATAGATAGATAGAGCCTTTTGCAATATCCTAGATATAAAATCTTTAGCCAAGATCTCAGTAAATTTACAGTTGATCTTGAACTTTTGGTTCTCCTGGAGCTGATATTACAGATCTACATCACCATTCCCTTTTCATATTGAAATGTAAAAGAAATATTCATTATCAGATAATGAGATAAAATCTTTATTCTTTTCTTTTGAAGTACCTTTAAAATTCAGTAATATTTATTGAGGAAAACCCCATATCTTTATTGTTATAATCCAAGGTCCATATGGGATCAAAACAGATGCTTAAATATTTTGGCAGTTTAGTCGAATTGTTCTTGAAATATCATACTTTTTAAAGATTTATTTTTTTCTGAAGTAATCACCAATGGTATCAAAACTTTTTCTGAACAGCTTACTATCTGTGCTTTCCTTGCAGATTATGCTTATGTTGAATTGTAATGGTGGGCCTTTCTATGACTGCTCCAGTTACCAAATTATGACACAGAGACTGTTTATTTATAAGCTTTTACCCTTTTAGCTTACATTCTTTCTCACTAGCTTGAAATTTAATCATCTCACTTATACTATTATAATTTCTGCCATAACCTGATTAGTTACCTCTCCTTCCTTTCATGTCTAGATGGCTGAATCTTCTGTACTTCACCTTTTCCCAAAGTTCCCTCATCTCACTCATGCTCTAGAAGTACCACTTTATTATTCTGATTTTTTTCGATAGGCCATAGACTTTTCTCTATTTTTAATATATTTATTATTATTTTCTTTATTTACATTTCAAATGCTATCCCAAAAGTTCCCTATACCCCACCCCTGCCCCTGCTCCCCTACCCACCCACTCCCACTACTTGGCACTGGCCTTCCCCTGTGGTGGGTCATATAAAGTTTACAAGACCAAGGGACCTCTCTTCCCAATGATGGCCGATTAGGCCATCTTCTGCTACATGTGCAGCTAGAGACTCGAGCTCAGGGGCTACTGGTTACTTCATGTTGTTGTTGCACCTACAGGGTTGCAGCCCCCTACAACTCCTTGGGTACTTTCTCTAGCTCCTCCATTGGGGGCCCTGTGTTCCATCCAATAGACTTTTCAATCTAACCAATCAGAAATTGACCTAGGGAGGCAAGGAAGGACAGAGACATCTTCACACAGTGTATAAAAATGTCACTCCCACATTGAAGTAAAGCTTGTACATTTGTTTGATGTTTGAAATGATATTTTCTGATGATACATTACATAGTCTTCATTTTGCAGACTCTAATTATCCTTTACTTGATAAAACAATATACAATAATTTCCAACATTATTTCAGCTATTTCTATTAGAGTTTTATTTTTTTAAGTTGTGTATGACTTCCTAATTCAATGATGTAGTTTGTATAAATACCGATTTATCTTAACAATCTTCATAAGCATGTCTTATATAATTTAATGATTAATAATACAAAATTCAGAAAACTGAAAATATTATTTTTATTGCTAAAATAATGGAATGTCAATTATAAGGTAACATAAAATAAGGTTGAAATAAGTGCTGCTTTACATTAAATTTATAGTTACATGTACTAAAAAGTCATTCTTTGATACTTTTTATAAAAAATTTCACCAATTTTAATAATTTTAATTCAACTTACACTGTGCTATATTAAAATGTTTAATATACTAAAAATAATGCTTTTATTAATTCTTTGATAGTTTCATACAATATATTTTGTGCATCCCCAAACCCCTTGCCCATTTCTTTTCAGATACATGCCACTTACTTATCTACTCAACTTCAGGTTCTCTCTCTACATATAAGCCGATCATGTCCAGTATATACTCTTGGGTAAGATACATTCCCTGAAGTAAGAATATTCAGTGTATTAATGGTTACTGACTCTCACTTTCCAAGCTTCTGGAATTAGCATTAATTTCTCAGCAGTGGTTGACCTAGAACCCAAATTCTCTGCTACTTTCTATGATTGTATATGACTTGAGATTTGAAAAGTTTTATGCATGTTGTCACTGTGAATTCATATGTGATCTCTTAAAATTAGAAAATAATGTATGTTGTAGATAGCCCTGGGGCTAATTATATTTGATGTTAATTTCATTCTCCTGTGAGTGGTGGGAACAAGGAATGAGACATCACTCGGGTGATTTCCTGTAAATCTGCTTGCTACCTAAATTTGTAAAATAAAGGAGAGCTGATGTCTGGGCAGATAAAAGGGACCATAGAGCAGAAGGTGGGAAAGAGAAGAATGAGAAAATGGAAGAGGGAAAAGATGCAGAAAAGAAGGAAGAAGAAAAAAAGCAGAGCAGAAGCACATGGCCAGGAGAAACCACAAATTCTAAGGGGTCTCATAGATGTGGAAGATGGTAGTGTAGTGGTAGATCTGTCCAACCTCGAAGCACAGCATATATTCATATTAGCTGAGTTGTGTTTTCATTACCCGGGCATATTTGGGTTGGAGATTTAAGGCAACAAATGTATTCTTAAAGTAACTCACTGGAGCTAATAATCTTTCTTTTGCTACTCAGAGAAGAACCATGAACCTTGAAGTGGGGAACCTAAAATATGTTATTCTCTGCCTGTTGACTATGTATATGCCCAATATATTCTATTTTCTGTTACAGAGATGCATATGCAACCATGAAAATATCTATCCTAATCAAAGTAACTGTAACACAGAAACAGCCTAGATATTCACCACCTGATGAAAATATAATTAAAATATACATACATACGTATGTATATAAAATAGACTTTTATTCAACTATAAAGAAAAAAGAAATTATAAAAAATACATTTAAATGGATAGAGCTGCAGAATATACTAAGAGAAACAACATAGACTCAGAAAGACAGTAACATGTTTTGACTCATATGTAGATCGTAGCATTAAATACAAGCTGGTGGCCTATGTTCTGCTTGAGTTTTCCAGCCTGCTTTCCCTCTGTTCTGCCTTTTTTCTCTCTGATCTGCTTTCTCTGCAGATCTCCAGACAGCTCTCTCTCTATGTTCTTCTTGAGACAGTTCTCCAACAATTCTCCATTGCTATTTACATATTCTCTTGATTCTCAATTTTTGCAGATCATAAGCCCAGTTTTTTTTAATATTTCATATTAATACAGTCATGTATTTCAAGTTTCCTTTTTTTAAATCATATTAATCAGCATCCAAACCCTTAATTCTTAGGAGAAAAAAAAAAAAACACATTCTCTTTTAACATTGCAAAGAATTCGGGTATCTGCCTGCCTCTGTTAAGCAAAGAATATAAGCTAGCTGGATGGGACCCTATTTTTTAGGTACCATTTCTAGCATATGTTGGCCTAACCTTGCTCTGTCCCAGGCCAACCCTGAACTGAGGAATCCGTATACCTTTTTTTTTTTTTTTTTTTTCCAATTGCATAGAATCTCCTGCAATCACCAGTACTTAAATCTCTTTATTTCCTTCTTAAGTATCTTTCTAACAAGTTGGTTCAAAACCCAGCTACTTTTGTTCCTTTACATTCTCGAAGTCCCTCTTAATTCATTTTGCACTGTTATATTCAGCATAGTTGAAAAATTATACATTATTAACCAGTTCTTCTTTACAACCTTAAGGTCTGTCCTAAAGATCGCAGAATTTACAATTTTGCTAAAACACTAGCCACTATTTTCACCTCCTGGACATGTGCTGTCTCTTATTATCATATGGTCTTTAATGTTAATGGGGAAAACATATTCAAAGTCATAGGAAATAAAAACACTACTGAATGATTACTGAGTGATGGAGGAAATTAGGAAAAATATGTTAAAAATCTTAGAAGTGAGATCTAAGGAAGATACAACTCATAACCTATGGGATAAAAAGAAGGCAAACCTAAGAAGCTCTCAAGTAAACAATTTAACTAATCAATATTTAAGATAATAGAACCAAAGAACAAAGCAGATCCTAAAATAATGGATGGGAAGAAAGTGGTAAGATCAAGGAAAAAAATAAAATAGAAATATAATTGCAATATAAGGTGTTGTGCCCAGAAGTATTAGTGAATCCCAAAAGACCAAGCAAGAGCAAACACTGATTTAATCACATAATGGTCTTCATTTACAAGCTCAAGCTTGGACCATACTTCAGTCTCTGATGCAGTAGCATGGGAGGAAGCAGTCCCTAGTTAAATTTTAAGCAGATATTTATAGAAGCAAGAAGGGGGTATCTAGGCTATTACATATTCAATTTTGGGACCATTATGGTCTTCAATATAATTGGCTGGTGCTTGGAACCAAACCATAAACTTAATTTTTGTTTTCCTCTTGATTGATGTTGTTAGGGAGTGAAGTGTTAGGGGCAGGATTGTAACCTGTATGTGTAGATTTGTTGAGGGTGACTTGAAAACTGTTGCTAGAGCCTGGAAACTGGTGTTAGTTAGTGGCATGTTATTTAACCCAAATTCAATCTTAGTTCAGGTTCTCTAAGATGGTGTCTGAACCAAAGATCTGGTCTCTCAAAGGAATCACTGAAGCCAAAATGCTCCTTCTTTGAAAACATACACAACATTTACAGTGAGTTTACTGAAAAGAGAGAAAGATGACTAAAAATGATAAAATTAGAGATGAAAGGAGAAATGCTACAATAGATAACAATGAAAGCTGCAAAACACTGAGAATGTATTGTAAAAGTAACTTTTATTCACCTGATGTAATTGGCTTCTGAGAGGCTTACTTCTAAATAAACTCACCCTTTCTAGTTCTTTCTGGACTCTAGCTGGCTGGTTCAGCTCAGTTATTTTGGATCAAAGTCCTCTCGAAGCTGACTCATTGTCTTCTCTCAGCTTCTCACTGTATTGTTCTGCTTTGTCTCAAACTAATTCTGGCAATTTGTTCCCATATCCTTTTTTCTCCTGATTCTCTGGCTTCAGCTGCCTCTGATGACCTATACTGAACTGAATGAACTCAAGAATGAACTCAACTCCACTGCACTGCACTCACTACAGTGACTCCCAACTGACTGCACTGAACTCAACAGAACAGAATGATCTGACTTTCTCTCTTTTCGATGTTCTTAAATAGCTTTTCTGTGGAGTGTTTGGCATACCCTATCTCTTGATTCCCTTTGCCAAATCTTTCTCTTTGATTTACCACTTTGTCTTTCCCCTCAATTAGACATCATTTTTGGCATTAACAGTGTGTGGATTCCATCTAATGGGATTAAAGGTGTATATTAAGGGTGTCTCTGCATTCTAGTCATATCACACAGGCCTAGAAGGTTTTACTGGATTAAAATTCCTCTACAATATGTCATGAAAATATATTTTCCACTTAAGTGGAGAATATAACACAGTAACAACACTTTCTAGATACACTGGCCTATCAAAATTAAACCAAGATGAAATAGTAGAAATAGATATAAGAAAAAGCAAAAAGAGTGATGATGGAACTAAAAATTTTCCACCTAACAAATCTCATATACAGAGAATTTCTTGCAGAATTCTATATCTAAGGGATTATTGGAAGCTAACAGTTGGGGCTGGGGAGTAATTCTGTTCACTGGATCACATAAAAACTTGGACAGGGGGACTTATTGGGAATATGGATTAGAGCAGAACGCAAGGACAATGATAGAGAAATAGGGATGAAAATGACTAAATTGGTTAGTTCTGGTAGGCATCACCCCAGTGCCATCTCGGCGGAGGGCCCCAGAGGTATCTCCATGCTGCCAGGACGTGGAGATCACTGCTGAGTGGAATGCAACATCAGTTCCAAAAAACGCAGAGGGTCTTATGCTAGCAGGAACAGGGACAAATGACACCTGCCGACCAGCAGCTGGAGTTCCTTCTGGTTGGTGTCAGTCAGCTCTATCTTCAGTGGAATTACCTCTGAGGGTCCCAGAAAACTCTACATGATGCAGGCACACTAGCACACCTAGGATCAGGAAATCACTGCATGAACAGGGACAAAGGACACCTCCCCAACAAGCAGTGGGGGTTCCTTCTGGTAGGCGCCACCCCAGTGCCATCTCAGAGGAGGACCTCAGAGGAATATCCATGCTGACTGGAAGGGGAGATCGATGGCACCCTAGCACACCAGGGATCTTGAGATCACTGCCAGGAGACAAAGCTGAGACCCAGAACCATGGACACTGTCTTAGTCAGGGTTTCTATTCCTGCACAAACATCATGACCAAGAAGCAAGTTGGGGAGGAAAGGGTTTATTC
>NC_034613.1:102495138-102498739 GCF_900095145.1 Mus pahari | reverse complement strand
GCCTTACAGCTGGATCTCATGGAGGCATTTCCCCAACTAAAGCTCCTTTCTCTGTGATAACTCCAGCTGTGTCAAGTTGACACAAAGCTAGCCAGTAGAGACACCTTCCCTGCCAGAGGAAAGTCAGCCAACAGGGAGGGCTCTGGCTCCAGGAATCCAGAGAGGATTTGAGCTCCAGACTTCTGTGCACCTTCCCTGCAAGAGGAGAGCTTGCCTTCAGAGAGTGTTTTGAAGACTGGGACACAGGAAAGAGTTAGCCTCCCAGGAGTGCTGACAGAGGCTAAAGAATCACAGGAGGTACAAGCTCCAGCCAGAGAAAGCTAGAATATCTAACAACACAGGTTACCGGATGACAAAATGCAAACAAAAGAATCTTACTAGCAGAAACTAAGACCACTGGGAATTATCAGAACCCAGTACACCCACCACAGCGAGTCCAGGATACCCCAACACACCAGTAAAGAAAGACTTGGATTTAAAATCATATCTCATGATGGTGGTAGAAGATTTTAAGAAGGGCATTAATAACTCACGTAAAGAAACACAGGAGAACACTGCTAAACAGGTGGAAATCCTTAGAGAATTACAGGAAAACATCGCTAAACAGGTAGAAGTCCTTAAGGCAGAAGCACAGAAATCTCTTAAAGATTTACAGGAAAGCCAGGTGTGGTGGCACACGCCTTTAATCCCAGCACTTGGGGGGCAGAGGCAGGTGAATTTCTGAGTTCGAGGCCAGCTTGGTCTACAGAGTGAGTTCCAGGATAGACAGGACTACACAGAGAAACCCTGTCTCAAAAAAAAAAAAAAAAAAAAAAAAAAAAAAAAGAATTACAGGAAAACACAACCAAAAGGTAATGGAATTGAACAAGGCCATCCAAGATCTAAAAATGGAAGAAGAAACAATAAAGGAAACCCAAAGGGACACAACTCTGGAGATAGAAATCCTAGGAAAGAAATCAGGAATCATAGATGAGAGCATCAGCAACAGAATATAAGAGATGGAAGAGAGAGTCTCAGGTGCAGAAGATTCCATAGAAAACATGGACTCATCAAAGAAAATGCAAAGAAAATCCAAAAGCATCCTAACTCAAAACATCTAGGAAATCCAGGACACAATGACAAGACCAAACCTATGGATAATAGGTATAGATGAGAATGAAGACTTTCATCTTAAAGGGCCAGTAAATATCTTCAACAAAATTATAGAAGAAAACTTCCCTAACCTAAAGAAAGAGATGCCCATGAACACACAAGAAGCATACAGAACTCCAAATAGACTGGACCAGAAAAGAAATTCCACACTACACATAATAATAACAACAAATGGACTAAATAAAGATAGAATATTAAAAGAAGAAAGGGAAAAAGGTCAAGTAACATATAAAGACAGACCTATTAGAGTAACACCAGAATTCTCACCAGAAACTAAGAAAGCCAGAAGATCCTGGACAAATGTTATACAGACACTAAGAGAACACAAATGCCATTCCAGGCTACTATACCCAGCAAAAGTCTCAATTACCAAAGAAAGAGGAACCAAAGTATTCAATGACAAAACCAAATTCACTCAGTATCTTTCCACGAATCCAGCCCTACAGAGGATAATAATGGAAAAACACCAACACAAAGTTGAAAACTACGCCCTAGAAAAAGCAAGAAAGTAATCCTTCAACAAACTTAAAAGAAGACAGCAACAGGAACAGAATCCAAACTCTAACAACAAAAATAACAGGAAGCAACAATTACTTTTCCTTAATATCTCTTAATATCAATGTACTCAATACCCAAATAAAAAGACATAGACTAACAGACTGGCTACATAAACAGGACACAAATATTTACTGCTTACAGGAAACCCACCTCAGTGAAAAAGACAGACACTCCATCAGGGTAAAAGGGTAGAAAAACTAAGCAAATGAATTGAAGAAACAAGCTAGAGTAGCCATTCTAGTATCAAATAAAATTGATATCCAACCCAAAGTTATCAAAAAAGTCAAGGAGGGACACTTCATACTCATCGAAGCTAAAATCTTCCAAGATGTACTCTCAATTCTGAATATATATGCTCTAAATTCAAGGGCATCCACATTCATTAAAGAAACTATACTAAGGCTCAAAGCACATATTATACCTCTCACAATAATAGTGGGAGACTTCAACATCCTACTCTCACCAATGGACANATCCTGGAAACAGAAACTAAACAGAGACACATTGAAACTAACAAAAGTTATGAAACAAGTGGATTTAAAACATATCTATAGAATACTCTATTCTAAAACAAAAGGATATAACTTTCTCACTACCTCATAGCACCTTCTCCAAAATTGACCATATAAATGGTCACAAAATAGGCCTCAACAGATACAGAAATATGGGAATTATTCCATGCATCCTATCAGGTCACCACAGACTAAGGCTGATCTTCAAAACCAACATAAATAATAGAAAGCCAACATTCAGATAGAAGTTGAAGAATACTCTACTCAATGATATCTTAGTCAAAGAAAAAATAAAGAATGACATTAAAGACTTTTTAGAATTTAATGAAAATGAAGCCATGACATACTCAAACTTATGGGACACAATGAAATCATTCCTAAGAGGAAAACTCATAGCTCTGAGAGCCTCAAAAAACAAACAAACAAACAAAAAAAACAAAAAACAAAAAACAAACTAGATAGAGCATACACCTTGACAGCACACCTAAATGCTCTAGAACAGAAGCAAATTCACCCAAGAGGAGTAGAAGGCAGTAAATAATCAAACTCANGGCTGAAATCAACCAAGTGGGAAAAAAAAGAACTATTCAAAGAATCAACCCAACCAGGAGCTGGTACTTTGAGAAAATCAACAAAATAAATAAACACTTAGCCAGATGAACTAGAGGGCACAGGTACAGTATCCTAATTAACAAAATCATAAGTGAAAAGGGAGACATAACAAAAGAACCCGAGGAAATCCAAAACACCATCAGATCCTTTACAAAAGGTTATATTCAACAAAATGGAAAACCTGGATGAAATCACATATTTCTAGACAGATACCAGGTATCAAAGTTAAATCAGGATCAGATTAATGACCTAAACAGTCCCATAACCCATAAAGAAATAGGAGCAGTCATTAATAGTTTACCCCCCCCCCAAAAAAAAACCAAAAAAACAAAAACAAAAAACAAAAAAAACCCAGGACCAGATGGGTTTAGTGCAGAATTCTATCAGAGCTTCAAAGAAGACCTAATTCCAGTTCNCCTCAAACTATTTCACAAAATAGAAACAGAAGGTACTTTACCCAATTCATTCTATGAAGCCACAATTTTCTGATACCTAAACTACATAAAGTCACAACAAATATAGAAAACCTCAGACCAGTTTCCCTTATGAATATTGACACAAAAATACTCAATAAAATTCATGCTAACTGAATCCAAGAACACATCAAAACAATCATCCAACATGATCAAATAGGCTTCATTCCAGGGATGCAGGGATGGTGTAATATATTGAATTCCATCAACATAATGCTCTTTATCAATAAACTCAAAGACAAAAACCAGATGATCATCTCATTAGATGCTAAGAAAGCATTTGACAAAATCCAA
>NC_034613.1:102489692-102494738 GCF_900095145.1 Mus pahari | reverse complement strand
GACCCTAAAAATTCCTCCAAAGAACTCCTAAACCTGATAAACAGCTTCAGTGCAGTAGCTGGATATAAAATTAACTCAAACAAATCAGTGGCCTTTCTTTACACAAAGGATAAACAGGCTGAGAAAGAAATTAGGGAAACAACGCCCTTCACAATAGTCACAAAAAATATAAAATACCTTGATGTGACTCTAACTAAAGAACTGAAAGATCTGTATGATAAGAACTTCAAGTCTCTGAAGAAAGAAATTGAAGATCTCAGAAGATGGAGAGATCTCCCATGCTCATGGATCAGCAGGATTTATGTAGTCAAAATGGCTATCCTTCCAAAAGCAATCTACAGGTTTAATGCAATCCCCATCAGAATTCCAACACAATTCTTGACTGAGTTAGAAAAGGCAATTTGCAAATTCATCTGGAATAACAAAAAACCAAGGATACCAAAAAATTGTCTCAATGATAAAAGAACCTCTGGGGGAATCACCATGCCTGATCTCAAGTTGTACTACTGACAAGTTGTGATAAAAACTACATGGTATTTGTACAGTGAAAGAAAGGTAGATCAAGGAAGTGGAATTGAAGACACAGAAATGAACCCACACACCTATGGTCACTCGTTCTTTGACAAGGGAGCTAAAACATTCCAGTGGAAAAAGACAGCATTTTCAATAAATGGTGCTGGCAAAACTTGTGCTTTTCATGTAGAAGAATGTGAATTGATCCATTCGTATCACCTGTACTAAGCTCAAGTCTAATAGGGTCAAGGAACTGCACATAAAACCAGAGACACTGAAACTTATATAAGAGAAAGTGGAGAAAAGCCTCGAAGATATGCACACAGGGGAAAAATTCTTGAACAGAACAGCAATGGCTTGTGCTATAATGTCGAGGATTGACAAATGGGACCTCATAAAATTGCAAAGCTCCTGTAAGGCAAAAGACACTGTCAATAAGACAAAAAGACCACCAACAGATCGGGAAAGATCTTTACCCATCCTAAATCAGATAGGGGATTATTATATATATATATATATATATATATATATATATATATATATATATATTCAATAAGGTGAACTCCAGAAAATTAAATAACCCTATCAAAAAAAATGGTTTACAGAGCTAAACAAAGAATTCTCAACTGAAGAATATTGCAGGGCTGAGAAGCACCTTAAAAAAACGTTCAACATCCTTAATCATCAGGGAATTGCAAATCAAAACAACCCTGAGATTCCACATCATACCAGTAAGAATGGCTAAGATCAAAAATTCAGGTGACAGCAGATGCTGGCAAGGATGTGGAGAAAGAGGGACATTCCTCCATTGTTGGTGGGATTGCACACTGGTACAACCACTCTGGAAATCAGTCTGGTGGTTCCTCAGAAAACTGGACATAGTACTACTGGAAGATCCAGCAATACCTGGGCATATACCCAGAAGATCTCCCAACTTGTAACAAGGACACATGCTTCACTATGTTCATAGCAGCCTTATTTATAATAGCCAGAAGCTGGAAAGAACCCAGATTTCCCTCAACAGAGGAATGGATACAGAAAATGTGGTACATTTACACAATGGAGTACTACTCAGCAATTAAAAACAATGAATTCATGAAATTCTTTGGAAAATGGATGCATCTGGAGGATATTGTCCTGAGTTAGGCAACACAATCACAAAAGAATACACATGGTATGCACTCACTGATAAGAGGATATTAGCCCCAAAACTTAGAATATCCAAGATACAATTTGCAAAACATGTGAAACTCAAGAAGGAATACCAAAGTGTGGATACTTTGTTCCTTCTTAGAATGGGGAACAATGTACCCATGGAAAGAGTTACAGAGACATAGTTTGGAGCTAAGACAGAAGGAAAGACCACCCAGGGATCCATCCCATATACAACCACCAAATCCAGACACTATTGCATATGCCAGAAAGATTTTGCTGGCAGGACCCTGATATAGTTCTGTCATGTGAGTCTATGCCAATGCCTGGCAAATACAGAAGTGGATACCCACAGTCATCTGTTGGATGGATCACAGGACCCCTAATTAAGGAGCTAGAGAAAGTACCCAAGTAGCTAAAGTGGTCTGCAACCCTATAGGAGAAATATAAATATGAACTAACCAGTACTCCCCAGAGCTGTGTCTCTGATGTCATATGTAGCAGAGGATGGCCTAGTTGACCATCAATGGGAGGAGAGGCCCTTGGTATTGCGAAGATCATATACCCCACTGCAGGGGAATGCCAGGGCCAGGAAGCTGGAGTGGGTGGGTTGGGGAGCAGGGCGGGTAGAGGGTGTAGGGGGCTTTGGGGATAGCATTTAAAATGTAAATGAAGAAAATATCTAGTAAAAATAGAAAATGACTAAATTTCATTATATGTATGTATAGAACAATCAAGAACAATAATTAAAAGGAAACTTGAATTGCTGTACTCTATTTTTAGAATGGTACTTTGAGATTGCTGACCTTCTTCCCTTTTTACTAACATCGAATCTGAAATTATTGACAGTAAACCTGTTTACAAAAATGATTTAAAAAGATAAAATGAAAATTGAAAATAAAATATATTGAAAATATACATAGTGAGAACTGTATTAAAACAACCAAAAACACACTGGTTTTTGCTCTTGCTGGAGTAGAAATGGAGACCATATTGACCAGATTTTAGCTTTATGACATCAGATACCCTAAATTACAGTTTTCTGAATTAATATGCTTTGGTTCTCATTGAAAATCTGTCTTGAGATTGATACACAGTAGAAGCTACATTCATACATCCACAGTATTATTCTCATGTGGAAAATTTAAACTCTCACCAATCCCTACCTACTCAACCATTTGAAATGAGAGATAAATGGTAAATAGTTAAAACAAACACAATAAAATTTTCTGAGTATAATTTCTGTTTTACTAAAATTATCTAGATTGATCACCCTATAAAATATCTATAGCTGGTTTGGGGAGAATTTATTTTTACAGATTTCCTGTGATGCAGATAATTGAAACTAACAAAACACATTCTCCAAATTCAGTGAACACATGAAGAATTGACAGCAGTAACCTGCCAAACTGAAGTTGTCCATGAAATTACCATGCCAAATGTTTACTACTAGTCACCTAAAGCGATTACTCTTACTCCATCCCCCCACCCCACAAAATTATATAATCACTTTACTTTGGCTTTCATACTCATATTCCTACAGAGATGAACTCTAACACAAAATCAACTCTACAAAGTGAAACAAACACAGATTTGAAAGCATTTAAAAACTCATACATTAAAATCTAGCCTGCAATGTCAAAGCACCTGTTTTTGAGCATTTCCTTTCTATTATCTGTACTACTAATAAAGGTAGTTATACAAAGAGAGGGAGCTGGACAGTGGTGGCACACGTCTTTAATCCCAGCACCTGGGAGGCAGAGGCAGGCAGATTTCTGAGTTCGAGGCCAGCCTGGTCTACAGAGTGAGTTCCAGGACAGCCAAGACTACACAGAGAAGCCCTGTCTCAAAACAAACAAACAAACAAACAAACAAACAAACAAAAACCACACACACTCACACACACACAAAACAAAACAAAAGCAAAGAGAGGGAAAGAAGAAGGATGACTTGATGACCAGGACTCTCCGGTGGAAAAAATGAAAATAACATCCTTGTCTGTAGCTTGCATGATGTTTAATATTTGATATATATGTCTTAAAGCCCAGGGGAGGAGAATAAAGTTAGAAATTTGTTAAAGTTGAATATCATGGATAGTAACTACATTAATGTAGCCAGAAAAATGGAAAAGACTTCTAAAGGAGAATAATATGGAACAGAAGATGGCATTATAAAATGACATTACAAGCTAATCGGGTTGAGTATAAATCCCCCCGCCAAGAGTTCAAAGAATTGGCTATATGAGTTGTTGGGGACACTGTAGGTTGGTATCTTGCTTCTTCTGCTCTTCCAATTCTGCTGCCTTCTGTACAGCAACATCAACCAACATGTAGAAGTTGCTAAAATCAGGCTTTTCCTCTGACCATCCAAGTTCAGGAGAAGACCAAGGCACACTGATGAAACTCTTGTCTTCTTTCTCCATTTTGGCTTCTGAGATAACCTCACTTGGAGAAGACTCCAGGCATGGCACTTTCTCTTGTGATTCTTGGCATGTTGTCAGGGGCAGATCCTGCATGTTGGCTTTTGCGTAAAACTGTGCCTCTATCTCCTTGGATGGATCGGAGTGCTGCTTCTGGGCTGCATTGGCAGCATCGCCTTGGTGGCTCAAGTTGTCTGTATCATGAAGAATTTCCCAGCGAAGGTCTCTGCGGGCATTTACAAACCAGTTGGTGACCTGCAGGTAAGATAAATCAGTATTCTTGGATAGCATTCGCTTCTCTGCTACAGTAGGGTAGGAATTAAAGTGGTGTTCACATAGCCAGTCACAGAGGATCTTCACAGACTTGTATGGCAGCAAGGACCCTTTCTGAAGCATCTGACTGTCACGAAACCTCTTCTTACAGGTTTTATCAAGTCTTATCCTCATTGGGATGCCGATTTTCATAGTGCCCTGGGTTTCTTCTGGATTATCTTCAACCTCCTCCATGTTCTGGAAGACAGTTTTCAGTGGCTTAGAAACCAGGGACGAATGAAATAGGAATAAATCTTCCCAGGAGAGCTAGGGAAGACCTTCAGTGACTTCTGAACTGGATTCTCATCTGTTGCCAGACTGACTGTTGCTAACACCTGAGCCAACTGGCTCTGTGATGTCACAAACTCTCTATGCCAGACTCGTATCCCTCCCATGCACATACCCCTACACTTTTTGGCTCTACATGGCCTGTTTTACTTTACTCTTTTTTTTCTTTTTACCCATACGCCAATTTATTTGTGTATGTGTCATACTCCATTTTTTAAAAATAGCTTTCATAATTTCTCTGCAGGTGTCAACTATATACTAAGTACATATATTGGAGAATAATATTACCATTCATTCAAAAATTCCACTTATTCTCTCTCTCTCTCTCTCTCTCTCTCTCTCTCTCTCTCTCTCTCTCTCTC
>NC_034613.1:102488329-102489380 GCF_900095145.1 Mus pahari | reverse complement strand
TTATGAGTCACCATGTGGTTGCTGGGATTTGAACTCCGGACCTTCGGAAGAGCAGTCGGGTGCTCTTACCCACTGAGCCATCTCACCAGCCCGAATATTCTTTTTAAAAAATGTTATAATGTTTTTGTCTTATTTTTGTATTCCTTAGTTGCTGCCCTAGTGGCTCATCGAATAGAAGCAATTTCTCTAAAATATTATCTTTAATAAAAGGCTGAAGCAAGTATATTATTTCTTTTTCCACGTAGTATGTATATGTAGATTATTCAGGTTTCTCCTCAGTTAAACTTAAAATTTTCAAAAAAATTCTTTGAGAATTTTATCTAAGTATATTATGCTGCATAAAATATTAAAAACAAAACAAAAACAAAAACAAACAAACAAAAAACCTATGCTAACGAGAGCTAGGCACCAGCAGACAGGCAGACCTGTTCTAGGAGGCTGTCCGTTGATCCACCAGGATCTGCGACTTGAGGATTTATAACAGATTAGTTTTTTGTTTTTTTTTTTTTTAAATTAGGATGCTAGATTCTGCACCCAGCGATTATGTTACCTATTGATTCTACACTAAGACTGTGTAGTGTTTTCCATCATGCACCCACTCAACTGGGTTCCAGAGAAAGTTAGGGTGTCTGAACTTGGTGTTTAAGAGTGCAACACAGTCAGTCTTGGGAATTTGCAAGTGCAGGGCAGGTGTGGCACTGGCCAGCCTTGGGAACTTAGCTATACAGGAAAAGAAAACAATGTCAGCACTATGAGTCAGAGAGTCTGTCGAACTGAAAACAAGTCGGCCTGTCTGCCAGTGCCTAACCAGTGTTAGTGTGAGTTGTTTTTTTATATTTCATGCAACAAGTATATACTACATCTTGATAGAATCCACTCCCCAGGATCTTTCCTCCAATTCTTAACATATAGAACACATTTTTCTCCAAACTTTATGTACTCATATTTATAGCTGATTTTAATTACAGTGTGTGTGTGTGTGTGTGTGTGTGAGAGAGACAGAGAGAGAGAGAGAGAGAGAGAGAGAGAGAGAGAGAGAGAGAGAGAGAGA
>NC_034613.1:102479441-102488271 GCF_900095145.1 Mus pahari | reverse complement strand
AGAGAGAGAGAGAGAGAGAGAGAGAGAGAGAGAGAGAGAGAGAGAGAGATACCATACAGAGAGTTATGTTCAAGTACTTACGAGGAAAAAGTCATCCTAATTCCTTGGAGCTATAGTTAAAGGCAGTCAGTCCTCAGCTGTCTGTTTGATGAACTGGGGTACTCTGAAAGTGCAATACTAAGGATTAAGGCATCTCTCTTGCCCTATGGTATACTGTAAGAAAAAGAACAGTTTTAAAGAAGATAAGTGCTTTTGGCAAAAGATTTGCTCTATTTTTTTTTCTCAATTGTCATGGAGTCTTTAATATAGTTTATTTAGAAAAAATAAAAGTGGAAATGATTTATTTATTCATCAAATAAATAGCAATTAGGGAACAAAACAGATTAATTAGTTTTAACATTAAATATTAAATTGGATATTGGTGTTTTTATTTCCTACATGATATTATGAGTTCTAGAGAACATATGTTCTATGTTTTTCATTGTTGCTATAATTGAAGACAAAAAGATTTAAAAGTTAAATGATATAAGACATATTTATGTACATTTCTGGAACATAAATAGGAGAAAATCTGAAGTCAAATAAAGCCTTTGGAGCCACATGAAAATGTTGTTAGCATAACTGCATATATTTATGGCAAGTAATGTGTTAGTTCCACATCCTCAAAAATCACTAGAAAGTAGATTAACCTAATAAAAAAGGAGCAGATTATAAGGATAATTTAATAAACAAGCAAGCAGAAAATGCATAACAATTATTTGTATGAGCTCTGAAAAAGTAGAACCCCAAAATGCACATGAGTAGCTTTTGTTTTGGTACTAAGGATCTAGAAGACCTGAAAGAACAATAGAAATTGGGGAGGTAAATCAGAACTTGAATGTGCTAATAAGGTTTACATCTCATAAGAATTCTGGAAAAATACTGTTATCTATGAATGGAACTGCAAATACATAAAGTACATATGCATATGTGTATATGTATACATACATGTCTGCTAGGTCTGCTATTCCTTGGGTCAAAGCAAGCTAGCAAACCACTGATTGTGTATTCTAGCCTGAAATTCCCTTTGCTGGTGTTTACCAGCAAAGTAAAGGTGAAAAAAAAATTGCTTGTATAGCCATGCTCCTTTTGACCTTCAAAAACATCATTATTGTTTGGTGGGCTCTTCTAATGTGCATTCTAAGCAATGCTGGTAGAGCTCTACGGCCTGTTTGTAGATGTTTTGGATTGCTGGATCGCCCATGTTATTGGTAAGCTCTCCTGTCTGTAAGCCTTAATAAATGTCACATGGTATTTGTTTCTGTTTTCATTGAACTGTCAATCATTCATGGGCTATGTATGCTACTAAACTGAATATATAGAAAATTAATTACCTTTCACAATACATAAAAGCATGGAATTGCTATAAAATTGGGAATTGTTTTCTTCTAGAAAGTCATCAAAGATAATAGATTCTAAGTAGAAATATCCTTGAAGGTTTATAGGCTAAATTATGTGTTAACATACTATCCTGGTTACATTGGTCTTAAAAGCTTTTTTTTAAGAAACAGAAAAATAAAAAATACTGTTCATCTTTTTAACATTCAATGGTTGGGATACCTCACTCAGGATGATATCCTCCAGATACATGCATTTACCTAAGAATTTCATAAATTCATTGTTTTTAATAGCTGAGTAGTACTCCATAGTGTAAATGTACCACATTTTCTGTATCCATTCCTCTGTTGAGGGACATCTGGGTTCTTTCCAGCTTCTGGCTATTATAAATAGGGTAGGTATGAACATAGTGGAGCATGTGTACTTATTACCAGTTGGAACATCTACTGGGTATATACCCAGAAGTGGAATTGCTGAATCTTCCAGTAGTACTATGCCCAGTTTTCTGAGGAACCATCAGACTGATTTCCAGAGTGGTTGTACAAGCTTGCAATCCCACCAGCAAAGGAAGAGTGTTCCTCTTTCTCCACATCCTCACCAGCATCTGCTGTCCCCTGAATTTTTGATCCTAGTCATTCTGACTGGTCTGAGGTGAAATTTCAGGGTTGTTTTGATTTGAATTTCCCTGATGATTAAGGATGTTGAACATTTTTTGAGGTGTTTCTCAGCCATTCTATATTCCCCAGTTGAGAATTCTTTGTTTAGTTCTGTGCCCCATTTTTTAATGGGGTTATTTTGTTTTCTGGAGTCCTTCTTCTTGAGTTCCTTATATATATTGAATATTAGTCCCCCATCAGATTTAGGATTGATCAAAATTCTTTCCCAATCTGTTGGTGACCTTTTTGTCTTATTGACAGTATCTTTTGCCCTACAGAAGCTTTGCAATTTTATGAAGTCCCATTTGTCGTTTCTTGATCTTATAGCATAGGCCATTGCTGTTCTGTTAAGGAATTTTTCTTGTGGCCAAAATTTTAGCTATAAGTTCTAATCTGTCATGTTTGTTTAGGTGATGGATGCAAAAGGTTCAGTAGGGATTATGATGTTGCTGTACCAGGTGTAGTTTCTCTCCCCTAGACTTTGAATATAGCTCTTGTCAGCTACCTAGTCACCTCATGATGGATGCATGAGAGATGTAAAAATTGAAAGACAATTGCTTCAAGACTATGCCAATACCCAGGGCTATAACCAGGGCTAATTATCAGCTTGTCTGCCCCTCTGAAGACCTACCCCTCAGTCTGAAGGCCTCCTAGGAGTTCTGCTGCATTCAGGTCAACAGGTAAGAGATCATCTCTAGTAACCATGGTAGCTGGTTACAACAGGGAGCTCAGCTGAATTGGTAACCATATCCTCCCTCTTCTTGAAATTCACCCCATTTCCAGCCTGCATCTTTGACAGTCCAAAGACCTCTCAGATCTACTATAGCCCACAGGTATCTCAAGAGACCTGCTACAATACAGGGCCACAGGAGGAAGGCTCCAGAGACACCCAGACTAGTTAACACCAGAGATAGCCAGATGGCAAGGAGAAAGCACAAGAATCTAAGCACCACCAGAACCCAGTTATACCAACATGGCAAGTTCTGGATACTCCAACACAGCAGAAAACCAGAATGCTCAACTAAAATCTTATCTTGTGAAGGTAATAAAATCCTTTAAGGAGGATATAAATAAGTCATAGAAGGAAATACACGAAAACACAGGTGAACAGGCAGAAGCCCTTAAAGAGGAAACAAATCAATCTCTTAAAGAAATATAGCAGAACACAATCTAATAGCTGAAGGAACTGAACAAAGTAGTCCAAGAGCTAAAAATGGAAGCAGAAATAATAAAATAAAAATTTAGGCAACTTTGGAAATGAAAAACTTAGGAAAGGGGTCAAGAGATATAGATGTAAGCATCAAAAACAGAATACAAGAAATAGAAGAGAGAATCTTAGATGTAGAAGGTAACTCAGAAGATATTGACACAGTGATCAAGGAAAACTGAAAACTTGTAAAACTCCTAACCCAAAACCAGGAAATCTAGAACACACTGTAAATAACAAACCTACAAATAATAGAAATAGAAGAGAGCAAACATTCCCAGCTCAAATCTCTCAAGGCAAGAAATGGAAGAAGACCTCAGAAAATGGAGAGATCTCCCATTCTCATGGATTGGTAGGATTAACATTGCAAAAACATCCATCTTACCAAAAGCAATCTACAGATTCAACATAATTCTCATCAAAATCCCAACTTAATTCTTCAAAGACATGGAAAGAACAATTCTCTTTCCAATTTCATATGCAAAACAAAACAAAACAAAATCCAGGATAGGAAAAATTATTCTCAACAATAAAACAAATTCTTGGGGAAATCACCATCCCTGCCCCCAAGTTGTAATACAGCTCAGCCCTAATAAGAACTGTGTGGTATTGGTACAGAGACAGATATGTTGATCCAAGGAATACAACTGGATGCCCAGAAATAATACCTCACACACATGGACACTTGATCTTGGACACAGAAGCCAAAAATATAAACCATAAAAAAGAAAGCGTCTTCAATAATGGATGCTGGTCAATTTCTAGTCTGTATGTAGAAAAATGAAAATGAGTCCATACTTGTCACCTTACACAAAGCTCAAGTCCAAGTGGACCCAAGACCAAAACAGAAATCCAGAAATACTGAATCTAATATAAGAGAAAATAGGAAAGAACCTCTGGGAAATTTCCTAAACATAACTTCAAAGGCTCAGGCTCTAACATCAAAAATTGACAAATGGGACCTCATGAAACTGAAAAGCTTCGGTAAGGCAAAGGACATAATCAGTAGGACAAGTTGGCAACCTACAGAAAAGGAAAACAATTCTTCACTAACCCCACATCCAATAGAGGGTTAATATCCAAAGTATATAAGGAATTTAAGAAGCTAACTGCAAAAAAAAAAAAAAAAAAAAAAAAATCTTAAAAGGGGGATTCATCTCAAGGAAAGGCTCCAAGATGTTACATTATTACTGAAGCTGTGGTGTGCTTACAGACAGCAGCCTAGCATGGTTGTTTTCCAAGAGGCACAACAAGCAGGTGAGACACATGCAGATACTTATGCCCAACCAACTGACATTGGTGACCCCTGTGGTTGAATTAGGGAAAGACTGAACAAAGTTGAGTTGGAGGCCTACCAGTAGCCTCCTAGCCTGGAGAGAGTTGTAACAGGGGCACAGAGTAGGACTCACAGAATGTTCTAGCTCTCTAAGTGTACTGAAATGCTGCTGATAACTTCGAAAAAGTCCTAAAAACTTCCTTGCTCTTTCTGAAGGTAGAAAGCTGAGTGAGGTAACCCAGACCCAAAAGGACATGCATGGTATACATTCATTAATAAGTAGATATTAGCAAAAGTATCCAATACCTAGATTACAAAACCCACAGACTGCAAGAAGTTAAACAACCAGAAAGGCCCAAGTGGGGATACTTCAATTCCACATAGATGGGGGGAAGAAAATAATCATGGGAGGCAGACTGAGGGAGGGACTTGTGTAGGAGATGGGAAGGGGAGGGGAAAGGGGGAACATGATTAGGTATGGGGGTGTGTAACAAGAGAGAATCCCAGAATTCCAGCAGAATGAATGGAAATATGCAGCCTCATTGGGTAGGAGGTAGGAGAACACTCTAACAAATATCAGTGACACAGGGGGGTGATTTCCAAGAGTCGATTGATTTACCTTAGCAGAAGCCCCCATAGTGGGGAGAGGGAACTCAAAGAATTGATCTCCAGTTGATAGACAGGTCCTCAAGTGTGGAGGATGATGTCACATATAGAAGGTCAAAATTTCTGACCCAGAATTGTTCTTGTCTAAAAGAACTGCAAGCACAAAAATGGAGACGAGACTTAAAGAAAGGTAGTCAAGTGACCAGCCCAATTTGGAATCCATCTCATGGTGGGACACAAAGGCCTGAAAATATTACTGATGCTGTCATGTATTTACAGACAGGATTCTAGCCTGACTACCCTCTGAGAGGCTCAAGCAGCATATGACTGAGCAGATGCAGACACTTATACCCAACAACTGCACTGAAGTCAGGGATGCCTTTGGTTGAATTAGGGGTATTTAAGAAGCTGAAGGGGAGGGTGACTCCACAGGAACACCAGCAGTCTCAACTAATCTGGATGTCTGGGAACTCCCAGAAACTGAGCCATCAACCTGGAACCATACAGGAGCTGGTCTTTGTCCTCTGTCACATATATAGTACAGAACGGCTTGGTCTGGCCATAGTGCAAGAAGATGGGCCTAATCTGGATACACTTGAGGCTACAGGGTTCAGGGAGGCTTGGTGAGGGGGTGAATCCTCTGTGAGATGGTGCAAGGAAGAATGGGAGGAGGAACTGTGGGAGGGGTTGGGGGGACAAAGGCTGGTTTGTAATATATATAAAACACAGTTGACTCCTTTTCAGCTTGTTTCTTAAATACTTCACTGTTAAACCACAAACTTTATTTTATAGTTTATCCCCAAGATGTCACACAAATTTCAATATCCCATATTGATATAGCATAAAACATGTTGTAAACGTAAAAGATCCCACAGTCTTTACAAAGTCAAACACTTTAAAATTCAGACATTTCTAATAAAATTTCAAAGTCTCTTTTAAAAAAAACTAAAACATCTTTTAGAATTCAGTCTGTCAATTGTGTGCTCCTGTAAAATCCAAAATAAATTAAATAGTGCTTACATTAAAAGGACATAGCCAGGGAAGAAGAGAACCGGCCTGACCAGTGGCACAAATCCCTTTCGGTCTGCTCCAGCACCAGATCACCTAGGGCACCTACTGGGTGGACACCCCCACGGACCCTAGAGGACTGCACACACGATTTACGATCACTGGTGAGTGGAACACAACTTCTGCTCCAATCCAACAGTGATGGGCCTGTAAAAATTGCACACGGGCCTTGAGACAGCATTAGGGCAGCAGAGAACCGCCCTGACCAGAGGCTCAGGTTCCTTTAAATCAGTTCAGGTACTGGGCGTGGTGGCACACACCTTTAATCCCAGCAGTTGGGAGGCAGAGGCAGGCGGATTTCTGAGTTCGAGGCCAGCCTGGTCTACAGAGTGAGATCCAGGACAGCCAGGGCTATACAGAGAAACCCTGTCTAGAAAAAAACAAACAAACACAAAAAATCAGTTCAGGTTTACCTTGGTTTCAAACAGGCCAGACAACTCCATGGTCCTAAAAGGAGATACCAATTCTACGTACTGTAACACGCCCAGGATCTTAGGACAACAGGATCCCAGGATAACAGGAGCTGGGTCACACTAGTATTTGAGTGTCTCAGAGGAGCTTGACTGCCAAGAAATTAGACAAACCCAGAATCTCAGTTTCACAGGAGCCCACAATCAAAGAATCACAGAGAAATCTGGACTCTGAGAAGTCCTGAATCAACTGGGATCATAGGAAGTACAGGCTCCAATCAGATATATTGAGGGCAGCAAGCACTAGACATAATCAGATGGCAAGAGGCAAGCATAAGAACAGAAGCAACAGAAACCAAGGTTACTTGGCATTATCAGAACCAAACTCTCCCACCATAACAAGTCCTGGATACACCATCACACCAGAAAAGAAGGACATGGATCTAAAGTCATTTCTCATGATGATGATGGAGGACTTTAAGGAGGAAATACTGGAAACCATAGGAAAACAGATAGAAGACTTTAAAGTGGAAACACAAAAATCCCTTAAAGAGTTACAGGAAACTCTATGTCTCAAATGCTACCAAAAGGAGATGGAATTGAAGAAAACCATCCAAGATCTAAAAATGGAAATAGAAACAATAAAGAAAACCCAAAGGGAGACAAATCTGGAGACAGAAACCCTAGGAAAGAAATCAGGAATGATAGATGCAAGCATCAGCAAAAGAATACAAGAGAGGGAAGAATCTCAGGTGCATAAGATACCATAGGAAACATGGACACAACAATCAAAGAATATGCAAGATGCAAAAATATCCTAATTGAAAACATCCAGGAAATCCAGGACACAATGAGAAGACCAAACCTACGGATAATAGGAATAGATGAGAATGAAGATTATCAACTTAAAAGGCCAGCAAATATCTTCAACAAAGTTATAGAAGCAAACGTCCCATACCTATAGAAAGAGATGCCCATGAACATTCAAGAAGCCTACAGAACACCAAATAGACTGGACCAGAAAAGATATTCCTTCCTACACATAATAATCAGAACAACAAATGTACTAAGTAAACACAGAATATTAAAATCAGTAAGGGAAAAAGGTCAAGTAACATCCAAAGGCAGGCCTATTAGAATTACTCCAGACTTCTCACCAGAGACTATGAAAGCCAGAAGATCCTGGACAGATGTAATACAGACCCTAAGAGAACACAAATGCTAGGCCAGGCTACTATACCCAGCAAAACTCTCAATTACCATAGATGGAGAAACCAAGTATTACATGACAAAACCAAATTCACACAATATTTTTCAATGAATCCATTCCTACAAAGGATAATAATGGGAAAAAACACCAGTACAAGGACTGAAAACATGCCCTACAAAAAGCAAGAAGGTAATCCTTCAAGAAACCTAAAAGAAGACAGCCACAAGAACAGGATGCCAACTCTAACAACAAAAGTGACAGGAAGAAACAATTACTTTTCCTTAATATCTCTTAATATCAATGGACTCAATTCCCCAATAAAGAGGCATAGACTAATTGATTGGCTCCACAAACAGGACCTAATATTTTGCTGTTTACAGGAAACTCATCTCAAGGAAAAAGGCAGATATTACCTCAGAGCAAAAGGCTGGTAAACATTTTTTTCAAGCAAACGGTCTGAAGAAACAAGCTGGAGTAGTCATTCTAATGTTGAATAAACTTGACTTCCAACCCAAAGTTATCAAAAAAGACAAGGAGGGCATTTCATACACATCAAAGGTAAAATCTTCAAAGATGAACTCTCAATCCTGAATATATATGCTCCAAATGCAAGGGCATCCACATTCATTAAAGAAACTTTAGTAAAGCTTAAAGCACACATTGCTTCTCACTCAATAATAGTGGGAGACTTCAACATGCCACTCTCATCAATGGACAGATCCTAGAAACAGAAATTAAACTAAGACACAGTGAAACTAACAGAAGTTATAAAACAAATGGATTTAACAGATATCTACAGAACATTTTATCCTAAAATAAAAGGATATAACTTCTTCTCAGCACCTCATGGTACCTTCTCCANANTGACCATATAATTGGTCACAAAACAGGTCTCAACAGATTAAAAAATATTGAAATTGTTCCATGCATCCTATCAGACCACCATGGTCTAAGGTTGATCTTCAANAACAACATAAATAATATAAAGCCAACATTCACTTAGAAACTGAACAACACTCT
>NC_034613.1:102444493-102479099 GCF_900095145.1 Mus pahari | reverse complement strand
GAAATGGACAAATTTCTAGACAGATACCAGATGCCAAAGTGAAATCAGGATCAGATTAATGACCTAAACAGTCCTATATCACCTAAGAAAATAGATGCAGTCATTAATAGTCTCCTAACCAAAAAAAGCCCAGGACCAAATGGGTTTAGTGGGGTGTTCTATCAGACCTTGAAAGAAGACCTAATTCCCATTCTTCTCAAACTCTTCCACAAAATAGAAACAGAAGGTATTCTACCCAGATCCAGCAATACCGCTCCTGGACATATATCCAGAAGATGTTCCAACTGGTAATAAGAACACATGCTCCAATATGTTCATAACAGCCTTATTTATAATAGCCAGAAGCTGGGAAGAACTGTGATGTCCCTCAACAGAGGAATGGCTACAGAAAATGTGGTAGATTTACACAATGGAATACTACTCAGCTATTAAAAATAATGAATTTATGAAATTCATTGGCAAATGGATGGATCTGGAGGGTATCATCCTGATTTAGGTAAACCAGTCACAAAAGAACTCACATAATATGCACTCACTGATAAGTTGATATTAGCCCTGAAACCTAGAATACCCAAGATACTATTTGTAAAACACATGAAACTCAAGAAGATGAAAGACCAAAATGTGGACACTTCGTCCCTTCTTAGAATTGGGAACAAAACTCCCATGGAAGGGGTTACAGATACGAAGTTTGGAGCTGAGACAAAAGTATGGACCATCTAGAAACTGCCCCACCCAAGGGTCCATCCCATATTCAGTCACCAAATGCAGACACTATTGTATTCACCAGCAATGTTCTGCTGAGGGGACTCTGATATAGCTGTCTCTGTGAGGCTAGTGCCTGGACAACACAGAAGTGGATGCTCACAGTCAGCTATCGGGTGGAACACAGGGCCCCCAATATATGAGCTAGAGAAAGTACCCAAGGAGCTGAAGGGTTCTGCAACCCTATAGGTGGAACAACAATATGAAGTAACCAGGAAACCCAGAGCTTGTGGTGTCTCTAGCTGCATATGTAGCAGAAGATGGTCTAGTCAGTCATCATTGGGAAGAGAGGCCCCTTGGCCTTGCAAACTTTATATGCCCCAGTACAGGGGAACACTAGGGCCAAGAAGTGGGAGTGGGTGGGCAGGGGAGCAGGGGGTAAATATATAGGGGTCTTTGGGGATAGCACTTAAAATGTAAATGAAGTAAATACCTAATAAAAATTGGGGGAAAAAAGGATATAGCCAAGGCACAGTCACAATCCAATCAAAGTGCAAAAAAATAAAATAATATCCAACTCATAATCTTAGTGTTTTTTCAAGGAACTTGCATTATTTCTATAGCTCTGGCCTATGTAACACACACAACTTTTTTTTTTTCTAGATTCCAACTGGGATCCACTCCACTGTTGCTGCTGTTCTTGGTGGTCATCTCATGGACTTTTTGTTTTTTCCAATAGTCTGCCCTAAGCTCTCTTCATTGTGCCAAGCCTCAACTTCTCTGCATAACCCCTTCAATGTTGGGCTTTCAACTGTCATGGAGGCTTTGCCTTCACCAATGGCTTCTGCTGACCTCTCAGAATCTCAAACCTCAGCTAATTTCCATGACCCCTTTCATGCCTTGAAAACCAACATCATATGTGTGACTCTTACAATGTCAAATTTGGTACAATCTCAGCTGCATCACCTCTGAAAAACAGCTTCTGTGGGCTGTCAAGAAACACTTCCCAGTTTTTACCTCAAAGATTCTAGTCTCTGCTTATTTGCTGCTAATGTCTCAGATTCTGCTGACCAGCATTGGGCATTCCAGCAAAGTAGAGCTTTCACTTTAATAGTTCTAGTGTATTGTCCAATCCACCTGGTCATTTCTGCTGGGCCAGATTGATAGCCTGTCTGCTCCCCTGAAGAAACCATACCCTAAACCATCCCAGTATATCCACTGGACTCAGAGCAGTCCAATAACTGACACTGCAGCCTGAAGCATCCCAGGTAGTTTTGCTACACAGAGGGCAACTGATCACTGGCTTATCTGCTCCCCTGAAGAGACCACATCTTAAAAGCTTCCAAGGAACTCCTCTGTACACAGGGCACCTGTCTGAATGGCTCCTGGTGGTTCTGTAGTATGGAGGGCAACTGACCTAAGAGATTGAAAGCCTCCCTGGTGTTCTGCTGTAAACAGAGAAACAGAAACCACAATCCATAGGGTTCCTGAAGGGCATCTTCAAACACTACAACAGATTGACTACTCCTCTGAAGACCCAAAAGTCTAAAGGCCTCCCAGAAGATCGACTGCAGCTATGGCTAAGATCAGCAGGTTCTCTGGCCCACTGAAGAGCCCCCAATTGGAAGGCCCCACAGGTTGTCTGCTACAGCCAGGGCTGCAGGCCTACTGGGAAACCTGAAGCAACCCAAGGACAAAAGAGGCATACTCCAGACAGAGTCACTCAGACCAGCAAGCACCAGAGATAACCAGATGACAAGAGGCAAGCTCAAGACCATAAGCATCAAAAGCCAATATACATGGGCATCATCAGAACCCAGTTTTCCCAACACTGCAAGTACTGAATACACCAACACACCTGAAATCAGGAAGTTGATCTAAAATCCTAACCCAAGAAGATAATAGAGTCCTTTAAGAACATATAAATAACTCACTGAAAGAAATATAGGAAGCCACAGGTAAACAGGTAGAAGCCCTTAAAGAGGAAACAAATAAATCCATTAAAGAAATATAGGAAAACACAAATAGGTGAAAAACTGCATGAAGCAGTCCAAGAACTAAAAGTGAACGTAGAAACAATTAAGAAAACAAAAAATGGAGGCAAACCTGGGAAATTAAAAACTTAGGAAAGAGGTCAGGAATTAACAGATGTAAGTATCAAAAACAGAATACAAGAAACAAAAGAGAGAATCCCAGCTGTAGAAGATACTGGAGAAAAACATAAAACAACTGTCAAAGAAAATTCAAAACATAAAAATTCCTAATCCAAAGCATCCAGGAGATTCAGGACACAATTAAAAGATCAAATATAATAATAAAGGAAATAGAGGAGAATAAAGATTCCCAGCTCAAAGGACGTGAAAATATCTTCAACAAAATCATAGAAGAAAACTTCACCAACCTAAAGAGATGACTATAAAGGCACAAGAAGACAATAAAACACCAAATAAATAGGACCAGAAAAGAAAATCCTCTTGTCACACAATAATTAAAACACTAAACATATAGAACAAAGAAAGAATATTAAAAGCTGCAATGGAAAATGGCCAAGTAATATACAAAGGTAGAACTACGAGAATTACACCAGACTTCTCAACAGAGACTAGGAAAGACAGAAGAGCCTGGTCAGAGGTAATCCAGAGTATAAGAGAACACAAATACCAGCCCAGACTACTGGAGAGCAAAACTCTCAATCAACATAGATAGAGAAAACAAAATAATCCATGACAAAACTAAATTCAAACAGTATCTATCTACTAACCAGCCCTACAGAGGATCCTAAAAGGAAATCTCCAACACAAGGAAGGTAGCTATACCAAAGAAAAGATAAGATATTAAACATCTCACAACAAAACCTGAAGGAGACAACCATAAGCACATAAACCCTCCTACAAAAACAAACATATCAGGAAATAATAGTCATCTGTCTTTAATATTTCTCATTATAAATCCACTCAATTCACTTATAAAAAGACATATGCTAACAGACTGGATATGCAAACAAGATCCAGCATTTTGATTCTTACAAAAAAAAGAAAGAAAGAAAGAAAGAAAGAAAGAAAGAAAGAAAGAAAGAAAGAAAGAAAGAAAGAAAGAGAAAAATAAAGAAAGAGAAAAAGAAAGAAAGAAAACACCTCAATAACAAAGAAAGATAATATATCAGAGTAAGAGGATGGAAAAAGGTCTTCCAAGCAGATAGTCCTGAGACACAGGCTTGAGTTCTCGTCCTAATACCCAATAAAATAGAATTTCAACCAAAATTTAATAAGCATGATAAGGAAGGACATTTCACATTCATCAAAGGAAAAATCCACCAACAGAAACTTTCAATTCTGAACACCTACTACCCAAATTCAGGGGCACCCACATCCATAAAAAAAAATTTACAAAAGCTCAAAAACACACATTGAATCCCACACCACAATAATAATGGAAGACTTCAACATCCCACTCTCAATCAAAGGACAGGTCATTGAAACACAAACTAAACAGAGACACACTGAAACTAATAGTGGTTATGAACCAAGTGGATATAACATATATCTATAGAACATTTCACCATTAAAAAAAGAATGCACCTTCTTCTCAGCACCTCATGGTACCTTCTCCACAACTGACCATATAATTGTTCACAAAACAAACCTCTACCAATACAAGAAGATTGAAATAATCCCATACATCTTATCAGACCACCGGCCTAAGGCTGGTCTTCAAGAACAGCAAAAATTACAGGAAGTCCACATACACATGAAAATTGAACAACTCTCTACACAATAATAACTTGTTCAGGGAAGAAATAATGAAAGAAATTAAAGACTTCCTGGAATTTAGTGAAAATCTTGATACATTATACCCAAACTAATGGGACACAATGAAAGCAGTGGTAAGGAGAAAATGCATAGCACTAAGTGCCCTGGAAAAAAAAACAAGAGATATCTTATACTAGCAATTTAACATAACAACTGAGAGCTATAGAACAAAAAGAAGCAAATAGACCCAACAGATATAGGCAGTGGGGCCAAAATCAACCAAATAGAAACAAAAAGACCAAAACCAAGAATCAACAAAATCAAAAGCTGGTTCTTTGAGAGAAACAGCAAGATAGATAAACCCCTAGCCAACCTAAATAAAGGGGTAAGAAGCAGTATCTAAATTAACAAATTCAGAAAAGAAACAGGATATGTAACAACAGAAAATGAGGAAATTCAAAAATCATCAGATCCTACTACAAAAGCCTATACTCAACCAAACTAGAAAATCTAGATGAAATGGTTAGATTCCTGGACTGATACCACAGACCAAAGTTAAATTAAGAACAGATAAACAATTTAAACAGGCCAATATCCCATAAGGGAATAGAAAAAGTCATTAAAAAACTTGCAACCAACCAACCAAACAAACAAACAAACAAAAACCAGGGCCAGATGGATGTAGTGCAGAATTCTACCAGACCTTCAAAGAAAACCTGATACCAATATTCATCAAATTATTCCATTAAATCGAAACAGAAGGAAAACTACCTAACTCATTCTATGGAGCGCAATTACTCTTATACATAAACAATACAATGCCCTAACCAAAAAGGAGAACTTTAGACCAATCTCATTTATGAATATTGATAGAAAAATACTCAATAAAATTCTTGGAATCCAAATCCAAGTATACATCAAAACTATCATTCACCATGATCAAGTAGGCTTCATCCAATTAATGCAAGGTTGGTTCATTATATGAAAATCCATTAGCGTAATTCACTATATAGTCAAATTCAAAGAAAGAAATCACATGATCATCTCTTTACATGTAGAGAAAGCATTTCACAAAATAAAACACTCCTTTATGTTAAAAATCTTGGAGAGATCAGGAAATCAAGACCCATACATAAGCATAATAAAAGCAATTTACTGCAAAACAACAGCCAATATCAAATTAAATGGAGATATACTTGAAGCAAACCCAATAAAATCATTGACAAGACAAGAATGCCCACTCTCCACATATCTTTTCAATATAGTACTTGAAGCACTAGCTAGAACAATACAACAACAAAAAGAGATCAAGAGAATACAAATTGGCAAAGAAGAAATAAAAGTTTCTTTTTCTGTAGATGATATGATAGCATACATAAGTGACCCCAAAAATTATAACAGAGATTTTCTACAGCTGATAACCAACTGCAGCAAAATGGCCTGATATAAAATTAACTCAAATAAATCAGTATGCTTTTTGTACATATGACAAACTGGCTGAGAAATACATTAGGGAAACAACTCCCTTCACAATAGCCACAAATAATATAAAATATCTTGGGTTAACCCTAACTAAACAAGTGAAAGACCTGTATGAAAATAACCTCAACTCTCAAGAAAGAAATGGAAGATCACCGAAAATGGAGAGATCCCCCATGCTCGTGGGTTGCCAGAATTAATATAGAAAAATTGGCCATACTACAAAAAGCAATCTACACATTCAATTCAATCCCCTTCAAAATCTAAGCACAATTCTTCAAAGACATGGAACAAGCAATTCTCAAATTCATCTGGAAAGGCAAAAAACCCAGAATACCACAAACAATTCTTAACAATAAAAGAACAGTTGGGGTATTCACTATCCCTGACCTCAAGCTTTACTACAGAGTAATAGTGATAAAAACTGCATGGTATTGGTACAGAGAAAAACACATTGATGGATTACAATTGAAGACTGAGAAATAAAACCACACACTCATGGGCACTTGATTGTTGACAAAGAATCCAAAAATATACAGTGGAAAAAAAAAAGCATCTTGAATAAATTGTGCTTGGATAACTGGCAGTCTGTATGTAGAAAAATGAAAATAGACCCATATTTGTGTCACCTAGCACAAATCAAAAGTCCTAGTGGACCAAGGACCTCAATATAAAACCAGATGCACTGAATCTAATAGAAGAGAAAATGGGAAAGAGCCTTGAACTCCTTGGCACAGGGGTAAATTTCCTAAACAGAACTCCAAAGGCTCATGCTCTAAGATCAAGAATGGATAAATAGGATCTCATGAAACTGGAAAGCTTCCATATGGCAAAATATATAGCTAATAATACAAATCTGCAATGTACAGATTGTGAAAAAACCTTCACTAACCCCACATCAGATAGAGGAATAGTACCCAAAATATATAAAGAACTCAAGAAGCTAACCATCAAAGGACCAAATAAACAAATAAAAAAAATGAGTTATAGAACTAAACTGAGAATTCACAACAGAGGAAACTTGTATGTCTGAGAAACACTTAAAGAAATGTTTAAATCAAGACCCTGAGATACCACTTTACACCAATCAGAATGGCTAAGATCAAAACCTCAGATGACAACACATGTTGACGAGGATGTAGACAAAGAACACTCCTACATTGCTGGTGGGACTGCAAACTGGTACAACCATTCTGGAAATCAGTCTGGAGTTTCCACAGGAAATTGGAAATATATCTACCTGAAGACCCAGTAATACCTCTATTTAGAATACACCCAAATAATACCCAACCATGCCACAGCGGCACATGTTTATGCTATGTTCATAGTGTCTCTGTTTGTGATAGCCAGAAGCTAGAATCAACCCAGATGTCCCAAGACAGAAAAATGAATACAAAATATGTGATTCATTTACACAATTGACTACTACTCAGCTGTTAAGAACAAGGACATCCTTAGATTTGCTGACAAATGGATGTGATTAGAAAATGTCATCTTGAGTGAGGTAACTCAGATCCAAAAGGACATGCGTAGTATGTACTCACTAATAAGTGAATATCTCCCCCCCCCCCAAAAAAAAAATAACAGTTCAGAATACCCAAGATACAATCCACAGATCTCAAAAAGTTCAATAAGGTGAAATGCCCAAGTGAGGACTCCTTAGTCCTACTTGTCAGGGAAAAGCAAGCAAACACAATGAGGGAGGAAGGGTCCTGGGTGGGAATGCATATAGAGTGGGGAGAGTGGCAAAAGGGAAACCTGATCTGGTATTGGGTGAGGGATAAGAACTAAAGCCCTGAGGGCCAGCAGAAAGAATGGAAACAGCCAACCTTGGGAGGTTGGACATTGGGGGGACTCTCCAGAATACAACAGAGACCTGGGATGTTAGAGACTCTCAGGACTCAAAAGGAGGAGATAAGATGAAATGCCAGACAGTAAGGGGATGGAACTTATAGAGTCTTCCTCCAGCAGAAATACAGGGCATCAAGTGAGGGAGGGGGTTGCCATCCTACAGTCAAAACTCTGACCCATAATTTTTCCTGTCTGAAAGAACTTCATGGAAGGAAATAGAGAGGAACCTGAGGAAAAGAAGGTCCAGCAACAGGTCCAAAGTGGGATCCAGCTCAAGGGGCAGTCCCAAGGCTAGAGACTATTGCTGATCCTATGGAGTGCTAACAAAAAGTGATATACCATGACTGCCCTTTGGAAGACACAACAAGCAGCTGAAAGATTCAGATACAGATATTTGCACAGACCCAATGGATAGAATCTGTTGACCCCTGTAGTTGAATTAGGGAAAAGCTGGAAAAAGCTGAGGAGGAGGAGGACGACCCTGTATGTGGACCAGCAGTCCCAATTAACCTGGACCCTTGAGATCTCTCAAATACTATACCACCAACCAGGCACCCTACACCAGCTGATATGTGCCCCCTGACCCCAACTCATATACAGCAGATGACTGCAAATCTTGATTAATTCAGAGAAGATGCACCTAGCTCTCAAGAGACTGGAGTCCTCAAGAAGTTTCAAGGGCTGGTGGGGTGGGGGTGGGCGGTGGGAAAATCCTAGTGGAGATGGGGGTGGTGCACGAGGAGGAGGTATGGGATGTGGAACAGTTAGAGGATCGACTAGGAGGGGACTAATATCTGGAGTGTAGATAAATAAATACAAGTTTTAAAAAATAGTTCTGGAATATTGTTAATTGCAGAGGATTCTTTTTCTTTTTCTTTTCAATTTTTTATTAGGTATTTTATTCATTTACATTTCAAATGCTATCCTGAAAGTTCCCTATACCATCTCCCTGCCCTGCTCCCCCACTCACCCACTCCCACTTCTTGGACCTGGCGTTCCCCTGTACTGGGGTAATATAAAGTTGGCAAGAACAAGGGGCCTCTCTTCACAATGATGGCTGACTGGGCCATATTCTGCTATGTATGCAGCTAGAGACACAAGCTCTAATATCCAACATATACAAAGAGCTCAAGAAGCTGGACTCCAGAAATTCAAATAACCCCATTAAAAAATGGGGTACAGAGCTAAACAAAGAATTCTTAACTGAGGAATATTGAATGCCTAAGAAGCACCTGAAAAAAAGTTCAATATCCTTAATCATCAGGGAAATGCAAATCAAAACAACCCATAGATTCCACCTCACACCAGTCAGAATGGCTAAGATAAAAATTTCAAGGAACAGCAGATGTTGGTGAGGATGTGGAGAAAGAGGAACACTCCTCCATTGCTGGTGGGATTGCAACCTTGTACAGCATTTTGGAAATTAGTCTGGCAGTTCCTCAGAAAATTGGACATAGTACTATGGGAAGTTCCAGCAATACCTCTTCTGGGCATATACCCAGAAGATGTTTCCACTGGTAAACAGGACACATGCTCCACTATGTTCATAGCAGCATTATTTATAATAGCCAGAAGCTGGAAAAACCCAGATGTCTGGGATGGATACAGAAAATGTGGTACATTTGCACAATGGAGTACTACTCAGGTATTAAAAACAATGAGTTTATGAAATTCTTAGGCAAATGCATGTATCTGGAGGATATCATCCTTATTGATGTAACACAATTACAAAAGAAGTCATTTGATATGCACTCACTGATAAGTGGATATTAGCCCAGAAACTTCTAATACCCAAGATACAATTTGCAAAACACAAGAAAATCAAGAAGGAAGACCAACACATAGATACTTCATCCCTTCTTAGAATAGGGAACAGAATGCCCAAGGAAGGAGTTACAGAGAAAAAGTTTGGAGCTGAGATGAGAGGATGAACCATCCACAGACTGCCCCACCCAGGGATAAATCCCATAATCAGCCACAAAACCCAGACACTATTGCATATGCCAGCAAGATTTTGCTGAAAAGACCCTGATATAGATGCCTCTTTTGAGGCTATGCCAGTGCCTGGAAAAATACAGAAGTGGATGCTTACAGTCACCTCTTGGATGGAACACAGGGCCCCCAATGGAGGAGCTAGAGAAAGTACCCAAGGAGCTGAAGGGGTGTACAACCCTATAGGTAGAACAACAATATTCAGGGGATTCTTAATCTTGCAAATATTGATCTGCAACAAGAAAGACACTAAAATGTCTTTCAAATTCCCTCTGAAATTTCACAAGCCAGGCCTTCATGTTATGCACTGCCCTCAACGTTGTTTTCTTTCAACCTCTTACAGAACAGTTCATCAAGCAGTGATTTCTCAATGGACTTTTTGAATAAAGTTCCAAAATACTTATACATTCCTTCCCTAAACTACATAGCCAGAACTTTCCCAGCAAAGCATACTTCTGTTAACAATTTTCTTTAGTTTTGGTTACTACTGCTGTGATGGAATGCCATGACCAAAAGGAAGGTGAGGAGGAAAGGATGTACTTCCGTTACAGTTCCATATTCTAGCTTATCATCAAAAGTGGTAAGGTCAGTGACTCACCCCGGGCAGAATCCTGGAATTAGAAGCTGATACAGAGCCTATGGAGGAGAGCTGCTTACTTGTCTGTTCCTTGTGGTTTGCTTAGCCTCCTTTCTTTTGAACCCAGAATCACCAGGCTAGGTATGGCACAACTTCCAATGGGTTCAGCCCTCCCCTATCAATTACTAATTAGGAAAATGTCCTCTAATATGGCATGAATGGATCATAATACATTAGTAATTAACTGTGAGTTGTGAATACTGCATGAGGGTTGTTACATTAAAAAAATAAATAAAAGCACATTTGTTTATAGATGCTTTTCAAAAAGCAAGAACAGATTTGAATTATCTGCCTTATGTTCTCTGTGCCTTCTGCCTGTCTTTCTGTCTTTTGCAGAACTATGAAATCTATGCCTTTCTGAAAGCTATCTTGTCTGTCTGCTTATGTCTGTGCCTAAGTACGTGTGCCTGTTGAAAGAACTGTGTATGAGTGATACTTCTATTGAGTGTATGTATCAGAATTTGTTAGTGTATGTCCTTAACAAAGGAATTCACTATTAAGCAAAGTAGAAAACATCACTTGGAAAAAGAGTTCCTGATGTCACTGGTTATAGCTGATTCCAATTAAATCAGATAATAAATTTTATTGTTTATTTACCAATAATTAAGAATGGCTGCTTTCAACATTTTATAGTAGACTTTTAAAAGCTGCTTATTAAAGATTTTATTTAAATATTGTTTATTTTATTTATTTTTATCAAACTGGATTTTTTCTAAAAGCAATAACAGATTTGAATTCTTTGCTTCATGTTCCCCATGTCTTTTTTTTTTATTATTTTCTTTATTTACATTTCAAATGCTATCCCGAAAGTTTCCCATACCCCTCCCCCCACCTCTGTCCCCCTACCCACCCACTCCCACTACTTGGCCCAGGCCTTGCCTTGTGCTAGGTCATATAGAGTTTGGAAGACCAAGGAGCCTCTATTCCCACTGATGGCTGATTAGGTCATCTTCTGCTACATGTGCAGCTAGAAACACAAACCCCGGGGGTACTGGTTAGTTCCTGTTGTTGTTCCACCTACAGGGTTGCAGCCCCCTTCAGGTACTTGGGTACTTTCTCTAGTTCCTCCATTGGGGACCCTGTGTTCCATCCAGTAGCTGGCTGTGAGCATCCATTTCGGTGTTTACCAGGCACTGGCATAGCCTCACAAGAGGCCGCAATATCAGGGTCCCTTCAGCAGTATCTTGCTGGCATGTTCCCCATGTCTTATGTTACTTTTACTGTCTCTTCAATGATTGCGAATCTGTGCCCCTCTGAACACGATTTAGTTTGTCTCTATGTGTCTGCCCAGGAGTATGTATATTTTTATTAATTTAATGAAAATATAAATTTTAAAGAAAGGTTTTATAAAATTTATTTAAACATTTTTTGTATTTGATCATTTGTATATATTTTCTATTTTAATAAAAGTTTAAATTATATTCTTCACCATAAGAGTTGCACTGAATATAAGAATTTCATAAAAGGTTTTAGATAAACTTATTTTATTAGAATTTATCATATCAACTTATATGATATTTATGCAATAGTATATATCTAATAATTATAAATAAACAATTTTTTTTCTTTATTTAGAAATTCTCCCCAACAAAATTTGTTGTTAATGATAAGCATTTAAAATTTTTGAAAGGTAGAAAATGACACTTCTAAAATCATTTACTTTCCTTTTTTATTGAAAATATACTTTTTTCTTATATATCTTAACTAATTTCCCTTCCACTACTCCCAGATCCCCCCTTACCAGTCCTCTCCCTAAGATTCATGCTCACTCCATCTGTCTTTAAAAAGGAGCAGGACTTGAAGTGACAACAACCAAACATGACAAAACAAAATACAATAAGATAAGGTAAAAGGCCTCATATCAAGACAAGACAAGGCCAACCAATAAAAGCAAAAGAGTCCCAAGAGCAGGCAAAAGAACAATAGATACACCTGTTCCCACAGTTAGGAGTCTCACAAGAACACCAAGCTAATAGTCATAAAACGTATTTGCTGAAGACTCTGTATGCCATGTAAGCCTTATGCTCAACCTCTGCCTCTGGGACCACATATGAGCTCTGTATAGTTGATGGTATAGATCATATTCTACTGGTCTCCTCCAACCCCTATGACTCCTACAATCTTCCCTCCCCCTTTTCTGAGATTCCAGGGGAAGAATGAGACAAGATTTCAATTTAGACTCTCAGTATAATGTCTTACTCTGGGTTCCTGTACTTGGTCCCATGTGCTGTCAGAGGACGCCTTTCTCATAAGGACTGGAAAAGGCACCAATCGTTGAATATAACATAAAAATCCAAAACGAAAAAAAAAAAAAATCAAGAAGGAAGACCAACGTGTGGATACTTCATTCCTCCCTAGAACAGGGAATAAAATACCCATGGAAGGAGTTGCAGAGACAAAGTTTGGAGCTAAGACTAAAGGATGGACCATCGAGAGACTGCCCCACCTGGGGGTCCATCCCATAATCGGCCACAAAAAGCAGACACTATTGCACATGATGGCAAGGTTTTGTTGAAAGGACCCTGATATAGCTGTCTCCTGTGAGGAGACAGTGCCTGGCAAATGCAGAAGTGCATGCTCACAGTCATCTATTGGATGGAACACAGGGCCCACAATGGAGGAGCAAGAGAAAGTACCCAAGGAGCTGAAGGAGTCTGCGACCCTATAGGAGGAACAACAATATGAACTAACCAGTACCCCCAGAGCTCATGTCTCTAGCTGCATATGTAGCAGAAGATGGCCTAGTCAGCCATCATTGGGAAGAGAGGCCCCTTGTTTCTGCAAACTTTATATGCCTCAGTAGAGGGTAAAACCAGGGCCAAGAAGTGGAAATGAGTAGGTAGGGGAGCAGAGCGGGGGGAGTGTACAGGGGACTTTTGGGATAGCATTTGAAATGTAAATGAAGAAAATATCTAATAAATAAAATTTTTTAAAAAGGAAAAAATCTTTAAGTATCATTTCATTGATTTTTTTTTAATTATTATTATTTTTTTAACTTTTTTGGCCAGTCATGATTGGTTCCAATTTTGGTCTTTAGGCTATGTAATCTCTGGTTACTGTCCATCAGGCAGTGTATGGCCTCCTGTTTGTGGCATAAGCCTCAAGTTAAACCATACATTGTTTGGTCACTTTCACAAGTTATGCAACACTATTGCCCAGCACTTCTTGTAAGTAGAACAGATTATTGGCTGAAGGTTTTGTGCTTGGGTTGGTGTCCATATTTCTATTTTGATAACCTGCATAGTAACATCTCTACCTAAAGAGACTAAAACCCAGGTATGGAGGCTCCTTGCTGGCAGCAAGTCATACTCTATGCATTCAATGATCTGTGTGGTTCCTGTCCTCAGCAGTAATTTTCAGATTGATCCTCTGTTCTAGTATGAGCTTGGGTTGTTTGGCGATGTCCATATGACCCCCCTTCACTCTCCCCAACGAGCCAATAATTAGACTCAATGCACCACATCCTAACATGGGGAGGCTTGTCTGGCTATAAAAGTTGGCCAGTTCAGCCTTCATCCTCTATTACTCAGAATCTCCTCTAGGATCACCCTTATAGATTGCAGCAAGTTTCCAATATATTAGGTTTCCATATTGGCCCTACCAAACAGTCTCTAATTCCAGCCGTCTCTCTCCACACTCTCTCCACACTCTATCCGAACATCCCTTACCACCTGATTCCTCCTACTCCCATCCATACTCAGTCGACTAGCAATATCAATTTTTTTTTCTCTCAGGAAGATCCATGTGTTCTTTCAAGAGCAATTGATATTTATAGTGTTCTAATTTTATGATTTTTATGTAGTATACATACTTTGTATTTTTCATGTTAAAAAAGATTTTTGTATACTTTTCTTACATTCTAAATAATATAGCCCTCTGCATGTAATTTTTTGAAGATTATATCCAATAAATATTTGCACTTTTATTTCAAAGGAAATGTACTCTGCATGGTTCTCCATTCATTAAAAAGCACTATCCTACAATTGAGCTTTTATGGACAAGAGTGTACCACACTGCTTAAATAATTTCATGTACCTTCAAAATCCCATGGGTATTTGTTTTCCTTAAGAAACAAAAAGCAATGAAATTATTTCTTCAGTCAGTTGTAGAGAACCAAGAGGCTGTCATTATTTTCATTTCCAAACTGTATCAAGAGTGAAGTAAGGCAATAGAAAATATTCAAGAAGAAAAATATGTTGTATGCTTATTATCCAGAGAGTAAAAGAATTTAATTCACACAAACCCCAATTTCCTTCAATCCTAAAAGATTGATTCATGATACTAATAGAGAAACCCAGTGAGAATTTTGGATATGTAAAAGGCAGCTGTGATCAGTGTTAAGCAAAGTTGATTGCCTGCATTTCCCAGCTCAGATGTCATCCCACAGAATAACCAAGCTCAAGCTTAGAATTAGAGCTAGCATTTGCATTTGTCGATGATTGAATCCTTCTGTTTAGCATAAAAAACGATGGACCTCTTTGTGTTGAAAGTGTTAACATCATTGAAAAAGGTTTTATTCTTTCATTTTCTTTTCAATGATAAAAAGAAAATGAAGGGACACTGTTCCTGTTCATGAATCAAAATAATAATGCTTATAAAACTGCCTGAGACTTCTATTTATTTCGATTCTATTGCAATTATGTAATGTTCTCTCAAAAGGCATGACAATACTCCTTTTTTCCCCATAGAGCCATTTCATATTAGTTTTGATAGAAAGTGTGAACAAAGCTATATAGTATAATAATTAACCTTAAAAATGAATTATTTAGATTGGGTAATCTTTAGGTTATATTTCTATTCCAAAACTTTATATTATTCTATGAATGAGAAAAATAGAAGCAGTTTGAAAAGAAAGAAAAATTACTGATACTTAACAAATATCCTTGACCTTTGAAATATTAGATACTTAAGTTGGACAGTATATGATGACCAATATTTTGTTTTCTAAAAAATTTACTCATAACACATAGGGGCTTTATACATGGGAATTCTGATTTAAATTCAGATTTTTTTGTGTGTGTGTGTCACAGAGTTTCTCAAGCATTTTGTTAAGAGCTCTTCCTTTTCCAGATTGTAGAGAGAATAGTTAATACATATTTTTATGCTGTGATAGATTTGACTTGCAAATAGGAAGTATTTATGATAATAGCATATAGGGATATAATTATTTTAATTTGAAATTATGTTTGTAAATCTATTTTATGAATAATTGATTATTACAACCTTTTTATTTTCAAATTCAAATTCTGATTTTTTTTTTGTTCATTGAGAAAACATAAAATTGGGTTCCCAAGCCTCACTAGAAATTATTTATATTTTAAAAAGATATGAGCAATATATTAAATTTTTTGTAAATTATAGGGTTAGATTTTTAGCTCATGATACGATAAAATTTGGTGAAATTTCTGTATGCTGATGAGATAAATGTTTTTCTTATCTATCAGATGGAATACTCTATTAGTCCTACTAGGCTGTATGTTGCAATTAGCTCGAGGTTTATTTGGTAATTTTGATTTTGAATGAGCTGCTTAAATATAGAAGTTGTATATAGAAATCTCAAAATATATTGTTTGCAGATTTAGGTTACCTTTTATGTTCTTTAATATATGCTTCATGAAATTGGGAGTCCCAACATTTGGTATAAAAATTTTATAATTGTTGTGTCTTCTTGAGGCATTACACCTTTTATCAATATATGATAGCTTTCTTATTACTTTTCAATAGTTTGGGATTAAAGGCTGCTTTGCTACATATAAGAATAGCTATGCCTGCTTACTTGTGGATTCTGTTGCTTAGAAGATTGATTCTGATCCCTTTACCCTCGTTTTATAGCGTCTTTCCTTGAATTTCTTGGAGCCAGTAGGAAATGGTTTCATATTCATATGTACCTTTGATTGATCAATTTAGGCATTTATATTTTAAGACTACCATTCTATATATATCAAACAATAATAATGAAGACATCAGGAATGTGGAGAAAGGTCATGGGAACAGTTTGAGTGGAAGGAAGAGAAGGAACATTATAGAGACTGTTCTCATGTAAAACGTTTTCAAAGGAAAAAAAAAAGCATAAATATACTGGCTAGTTTGTGTCAACTTGACACAGGCTGGAGTTATCACAGAGAAAGGAGCTTCATTTGGGGAAATGCCTCCATGAGATCCAGCTGTAAGGCATTTTCTCAATTAGTGATCAAGGGGAAGGGGTTCCCCTTGTGGGTGGTGACATCCCTGGGCTGGTAGTCTTGGATTCTTAAGAGAGCAGGCTGAGCAAGCCAGGGGAAGCAAGCCAGTAAAGAACATCCCTCCATGGCTTCTGCATCAGCTCCTGCTTTCTGACCTGCTTGAGTTCTAGTCCTGACTTCCTTTGGTGATAAACAGCAATGTGGAAAATGTAAGCAAAATAAACCCTTTCCTCCCCAATTGCTTCTTGGTCATTTTTGTGCAGGAATAGAAACCATGACTCAGACAGTAAACATGACATTGGAAACAAGAAAAAGAAGTATCACAACAAAAATTTCCAAGGGAGATATTCAGGTCAACTAGACCATTGATTTTCTTTCCCCTTCTTTTGTTTGTTTTGAAGTTTTAATGGTTTTCTGCTTTGCACATGATAGATTCTTTTTAAATAGTTTATCCATATGTTTCCTTAGTCTAGTTTTTTTTTCACTTATTTTCATACTTGAAGCAGTGTTTCTTGCCTTTTTATAATGTTTACCAGACACCCCAGAGCTCCCAGGGACTAAACCACCAATCAAAGAGTACACATGGAGGGTCATATGGCTCCAGCTGCACATGTAGCAGAGGATAGCCTTGTCAGACATCGATGGAAGGAGAGGCCCATGGTTCTGTGGAAGCTAGATGCCCCAGCATTGGGGAATGCTAGAGCAGTGAGGCAGGAGTGGGTGGGTGGATGGGGGCGCACCCTCATAGTAGCAGGAGAGAGGGGGATGAGGTAGGGGGGGTTGTGGACGGGAATCTGGGAAGTGGGATAACATTTGAAATTAAAATTAATAAAACAATCAATAAAAAATTAAAGATACAAAAGAAAAAATCATCAGTGCTTACTGGGTTTTTGCTAGTTTCCTTAATTAATATGTGCAATGAAATGTACCTGTCTCTCCCTTAATTTTAAAATGTTATATTCATTGTGTTTCACAGTTAATAGTTGGGAGACTGTGGTTAAGTGATATCAGGTGGTTGTTATACATTCTTTTTTACTTTGTTGTATATTAAGCATTTGTTTTAAAGGTTAGGTTTTCCAGTTTTAATCTTCCTTTATCTACCTCTATGTAGCTGAGTGTTCTGATTGCTATAGGACCTCCTAGAGTTTAATTTACTAAGGATTTTGTTTCCTCCATAGTTTTTGCTTGAAGATCCTGTGGTGCATCCCTTTATTAATAAACTATATGTATTTTGCCTAGAAGTAAGAAATCATTTTGCCTCATCCACGTGTTTTTGTTATGGTACAGAGGTAGCCACATTGGGGTACTAGTTTATAGTATGTAGTTTGTACATTTATGTTACATTGAATGGTATCATTTTTTAAGCAGTGAAACAAAAGAAGAATGTGAAAACAATGGAAACAGTATGAAGGAGAGAGAAGCTATATAGGTTAGGGTTATGAGAGGTAGTAGTAAGAACATTAATTTAGATGTATGCGGTGTGTAAATAGACTCTTGTCAGTATAGAATGGCAAGGAGCATACATGAGGTCTATATTGGTGAGATAGCAGTTAAATAACTGTGCATTAGCAGTGCTCAAATTTTTGAATACTTAAAAAATAAGCAAATAGAGAAACTATAAAAATGTCAGAAAGAAAATAATAAAGATCCAACAAACATATACATCATATATATCAGCCTAATTAACCTAGCTATAAACTAACAAACCAAATACAAAAGAAAAAAAAACTTTTTTAAGGTCTGACTTATTCTTTCACAAGTCTGTGTTTCCTTTTCTGATTTCTGAAGCCTCATGCACATGAAGTATATCATAAATATGGTTATTTGGGGTTGAACTCTAGGTAAGATTGCTGAGTTGATCATAGCTTAGCTAGGAGATAGTGAATGCGTAGGTTTGGCTAAAGTCTCAGCACACTGAAATACTCATTGGGCAGTAATGGGAACTGAATAATCTGTGTGAGAATCATAATCTGCTTATGGTAAGAACAACAATATAAACTAACCAGTACCCCCACAGCTGTGTCTCTTGCTGCATATATAGGAGAAGATGGCCTAGTGGACCATCATTGGGAGGAGATGCCCTTGGTTTGTGAAGATCATATGCCCCAGTACAGGGGAATGCCAGGGCCAGGAAGTGGGAGTGGGTAGGTTGGGTAGCAGGGCAGGGGGAGTGTATAGGGGACTTTTGCGATAGCATTTGAAATGTAAATAAAGAAAATATCTAATAAAAAATAATCTGCCTAAGGAACAGCTGTTGATATGGTTGCAGTTTCCGTGTTAATACTAACTTCAAAGGGTGGTCCATGGTGGATCAATTGTCTTCGTGCACGTTGTGACTTGAAATCAGTGTAGGCAGTAAAAGGCTGAAGTTTCAGCATGCACCCTGCTCTCATAAGCTATAGAATCAATAGTGTTGACACAGTTGTACCTGTAACAGAAATGAGAATATTGATTATCTCTTCGTCTATGGTTACAGTTACTTGTTCCACTTGAAATCATTACCAAAATTTTGTTTTGTTATCAGTTCATCATCACTATGTTGGCACTGTATTAAAATCAGATTTAGGCAGCCAAATTTTGTTACAAATCCAGAGTACCAAAGTGATGTGTTGTTGAGAATAGACTAAGGAGTAGTATTTATGATGGTAGGAAATATCCACTAAACTTATGAGACTCATATTCATGATGTCTCAGGAAATTTCTAGTTATGTGGACAAATCTGGATGTTCTCTCTCAATTGGTAGCAATGACAAAAGAATGGGAGAAGCACATGTGAACTTTAATCTAGGAGACAATATAATAATTTTATGACAAAAATATTTCCTTAGCCATACTGTTAAAATACAGTTATAACACTGAATCAAGAGCATACAAAAGGGGCTGGTGAGATTGCTCAGTGGGTAAGAGCACCCGACTGCTCTTCTGAAGGTCCAGAGTTCAAATCCCAGCAACCACATGGTGGCTCATAACCATCCGTAACAAGATCTGATGCCCTCTTCTGGAGTGTCTGAAGGAATTCTTTTCTTTGTGTCACTTAAGTTTATGTATGTTGTGGCTTCATTTTCATTAAACTCTAAAAAGTAATTTTTTCTTTATTTCTTCCTTGACGAAGGTATCATTGAGGAGAGTGTTGTTCAGTTTCCAAGTGAATGTTTGCTTTCTATTATTTATGCTGTTATTGAAGATCAGCCTCAGTCCGTGGTGATCTAATAGGATGCATAGGATAATTTCAATATTTTTGTATCTGTCAGGCCTGTTTTCTGACCGATTATATGGTCAGTTTTGGAGAAAGTACCATGAGGTGCTGACAAGAAGGTGTATCCTTTTGTTTTACGATAAAATGTTCTGTAGATATCTGTTAAATCCATTTGTTTCATAACTTCTGTTAGTTTCACTGAGTCTCTCTTTAGTTTCTGTCTCAAGGATCTGTCCATTGATGAGAGCAGGGTGTTGATGTCTCCCACTATTATTGTGTGAGGTGCAATGTGTGCTTTGAGCTTTACTAAAGTTTCTTTAATGAATGTGGCTGCCCTTGAATTTGGAGCATAGATATTCAGAATTGAGAGTTCATCTTGGAAGAGTTTACCTTTGATGAATATTAAGTGCCCATCCTTTTCTTTTTTGATAACTTTGGGTTGGAAGTTGAGTTTATTCGATATTAGAATTTCTACTCCAGCATGTTTCTTCAGACTGTTGTCTTGGAAAATTGTTTTCTAGCCTTTTACTCTGAGTTAGTGTCTGTCTTTTTCCCTGAAATGGATTTCCTGTAAGCAGCAAAATGTTGGGTCCTGTTTGTGTAGCCAGTCTACTAGTCTATGTCTTTTTATTGGGGAATTGAGTCCATTGATATTAAGAGATATTAAGGAAAATTAATTGTTGCTTCCTGTTATTTTTTCTTGTTAGAGTTGGGATTCGGTTCTTGTCGCTGCCTTCTTTTAGGTTTCTTAAAGGATTACCTTCTTGCTTTTTCTAGGGTGCACTTTACACCCTTGTATTGTTGTTTTCACATTATTATCCTTTGAAGGGCTGGATTCATGGAAAGATAATGTGTGAATTTGGTTTCATCATGGAATACTTTGGTTTCTCCATCTATGGTAATTGAGAGTTTAGCTGGGAGTATACTAACCTGGGCTGGCATTTCTGTGCTCTTAGGGTCTTTATAACATCTGTCTAGGATCTTCTGGATTTCATAGTCTCTGATGAGACATCTGGAGTAATTCCAATAGGCCTGCCTTTATATGTTACTTGAACTTTTTCCCTTACTGCTTTTAATATTGTCTTTACTTTGTGCATTTTTTTCTGATTATTATGTGTCAGAAGGAATTTCTTTTCTGCTCCAGTGTATTTGGAGTTCTGTAGGCTTCTTGAATGTTCATGGCCATCTCTTTCTTTAGGTATGGGAAATTTTCTTCTACATTTTTGTTGAAGATATTTGCTGACCCTTAAAGTTAATAATCTTCATTCTCATCTACTCCTATTATCCATAGCTTTGTTCTTCTCATTGTGTCCTGGATTTCCTGGATGTTTTCAGTTAGGATATTTTTGCATTTTGCATTTTCTTTGAATGTTGTGTCCATGTTCCCTATGAAATCTTCTGCACCTGAGATTCTCTCTTCCATTTCTTGTATTCTGTTGCTGATGGTCGAATCTATGGTTCCTGATTTCTTTCTTAGGGTTTCTATCTCCAGAGTTGTCTCCATTTGTTTGTTTTTTTTTGTTTTTTTGTTTTTTTTTTTTTTTATTGTTTCTACTTCCATTTTTAGATCCTGGATGGTTTCGTCAATTCCATCATCTGTTTGGTAGTGTTTTTCTGTAACTCTCTAAGGGATTTTTGTGTTTCCACTTTAAAAGCTTCTAGCTGTTTACCTGTGTTTTCCTATATTTCCTTCTTAAAGTCCTCCATCATCATCATGAGAAGTGACTTTAGGTACATATCTTGCTTTTCTGGTGTGATGGTGTATCCAGGACTTGCTTTGGTGGGAGAGTTTGTTTGTATGCAAAGTAACCTTGGTTTCTGTTGCTTCTGTTCTCATGCTTTCCTCCTGCCATCTGATTATCTCAAGTGCTTGTTGCCCTCAATATATCTTATTGGAGCCTGTCCTTCCTATAATCCCAGTTGATTCAGGACTCCTCAGAGTCCAGCTTTCTCTGTGATCCTTTGATTGTGGGCTCCTGTGAACCTGAGATTCGGGGGTGTCAGAGTTCTTGGCAGTCAAGCTCCTCTGAGTCCCTCAAATACTGGTGTGACCCAGGTTCTCTTATCCTGGGATCCTGTTGTCCTAAGATCCTGTGCATGATACAGTGCCGGGAAGTGGTGTCTCCTTTGAGGACTGTAGAGCTGTCTGGTCTGTTAGAAACCAAGGTAAACCAGAACTGATCAAAAGGAACCCAAGTCTCTGGTCAGAAAGGTCTCTGGTATCCTTGTTCCTGTTGTCATGGGCCCTTCACATTTGGAATGGAGCAGATGTCGTGATCCACTCACCAGTGATCCTAAGATCATGTGGGCAGTCCATGAGGGACCATGGAGGTGTCTGCTGTCTATGAGCCCTAGGTGACCTTGTGCTGGTGCCAACTGGAAGGGACTTGTTCCCTTGGTCAGGCCAGTTCTTTGCTTCCCTAGTGCTGTCTCATGTCCTGTGTGTGATTGGATTGGAGCAGATGTTGTGTTCCACTCACCAGTGATCCTAAGATTGCATGGGCAGTCCTCTAGGGACCATGGGGGTGTCTATACCTTGGGTATATGTGTTGTGACATAGATTTATCATTTGGACCTGGGCTCCTCATCTCTGCATTGTTGTATTACTATTATTAATAATAATAATAATAATTTTATTTACATTCCAAATATTGTCCCCCTTCCTGGACTCCCTTCTGCAAACCCTCACCTCATACCCCTCCCTTTTGCCTCTAAGAAGTAGCTCCTCTACCCAACCACCCATGCACACACCCATTTCCACTTTACCATTCTAGTATCTCCTTTGCTTGAGTATCAAGCCCCCACCATTGAGTATCAATGCCTCCCCTCCTATTGATGCTAGATCAAGCAGTCCTCTGCTATACATGTATCAGGAGCCATGGACCGACAAATATATACTCTTTGGTTGGTGCCTTAGTCCCTGGGAGCTCTGAAAGGTCTGGTTGGTTGATATTGTTGTTCTTCCTATGGGGTTGCAGTCCCCTTCAGTTCTTTCAGCCCTTCTTCTAGCTCTTAAAATGTTAATTAACTGATGTAATAACCTAAGTATTATTTGTATTTGATTAAATCACAGTGAAACAAGGGAAAAAGACACCAAAATGAGAACCAAATAAAGCACATGATAGTCAATAATATAATGGAAGATGTAAAGTCTAAGCTATTTATATTACCTTAAATTGAAATGTTCAAATATAGTTTTGGAAATTTTATGTAAAAAATAGCATTGTTCCGTTACAGTCTTCAAGTCTCTTTTTCCTATTTAGTGTCACAAATAAAAACAGTTAAAAATTAGTAACTATATATAAGATTTAAAAGCAGAAGCAATAACATTAGAGTAAAAGAATACTATATACTACAAAATGGTCATGTCACTATGAAGACCACATTCAAATGACTATAATTATTTTAAAAGCATTCATAAATTTTTTTTTAAATTTTAGAACATTTTCAGTCATTTGAAATGGTAGTGCATATATTTTCTGATAAACCTTTAAAATACACACAAACTTGAGAGAAAATCAGATGGAACTGTGTGGATTAGATGACAAAGAAAACCTGTTAAAAGATTGGTGCAGAGAAATCATAATAACAAATCATTGTATGAAAAATATTTTAAAAAAATACTCTATCTCCTATTCTGGTTCATGATTTTTCAAAGACTTCATGGTCTTACTAAAATTAGAATAAATTGTTCTAATTTTCACTTCCATCCATCTCACAAATTGGATTTTTTAACAAGTTAACCAATTGTATTTTCTCTTTGTTTATAAACGACCCATGATTTTCCTAAATTTGCAAGATGAAATTCAAATATTTTTGTTGGTGATACCAGATGCTTGGTGACTTAGCAACTTTCTGTCTCCATACGTTATTTAATCTCTAGATTTCTAATATCAGTTGACAACAAGTAAGGATCATTTTCCATTTTTCCTTAACAAACTTTCATTCTTCATAGATTTATAAGACTTAAATAAATGTTATTTCTTTCATAGGAATATTCCTTCTTAATCTCATATAAATAGTATCTTTATATGTTTATTACCATTTTATATAGGTTTATAATGTATTTCACAAATGTATAACAAATTATCTAATACCTGTAATTTCAAGTAATAACTTCAAAAATCTAAAAATTTCAATATGCTCATGTGGTTTAAGGAAGAATAGTACCTATGAGATCATATGCTTGTATGCTTAGTGACCAGGGAATTATATTATTTGAGAAGGATCATGGTTATGTGGCATTGTTGGAGAGTTTTGTCACTGGGATAAGGTTTTGGGCTTACAAAATCCCACATGAAGCCCACAATATTTCTCCCTTTTTCTACTGATTGTCCATGAAGATATAAAACTCATGGTTACTTCTCTAGCACTATGTCTATCTGTTTCCTGTAATAATGATCATAGCCTAACCCTCTAAAACTATAAGTATATCTCACATTAAATTATTTCCTTTACAAGAGTTGCCTTGTCCTAATGTTTGGAATTCTTAAGATTTAATTCAGAGGCCATATGAAGCTTAAGAAGAAGGAAGAACAAAATGTTGATGCTTCAGTGCTTTTTAGAAGGATGAACAAATTACTCACAGGAGGAAATATGGAGACAAAGTGTGGAGCAGAGACTGAAGGAAAGGCCATCCAGAGACTGTCACACCTTAGGATCCATCCCATATACAGACACCAAACACAGTCATTATTGTCAAAGCCGAGAAGTGCTTGTTGATGAAAGCCTGATATGGCTGTCTTCTGAGAGTCTCTGCTGGAGCCTGACAAATACAGATGCTTGCAGCCAACCATTGGACTGAGTGTGGGGATCCACTATGGAGGAGTTGAAGAAAGAACTGAAGGAGGTGAATGGGTTTGTAGCCCACTGGAGGGAACAAAGGTGTCAACAGGCAAGACCCCCTGGAACTCCCAGGAACTGGACTACCAACCAAAGAATACACATAGAGGGATCTATGGCTCTAGTCATGTTTGTGGCAGAGGATGGCTTTGTTAGACATAAATGGGAGAAAAGGCCCTTAGGCCTGAGGTTGTTTGATGCCCCAGTGTAGGGGAATGACAGGGCAGGAAGACAGGAGTGGGTAGTTGGTTGAGGGAACACCCTCATAGAGGCGGGAAGAGGGGCAGGGAATGGGATAGGAGGTTTCTGAAGGGGAGACCAGGAAAGGGGAAACATGTGAAATGTAAATAAAGAAAATATACAGTTAAAAAAAAATAAGAGTTGCTTGCTCATAATGCCTCTTTAGAAGTATAAGAATAACTAAGACTGGTCATGCATTTTACTATTTTTAACATATATTCACTCAAAACTATTCTTACCTTCAATTCAAATTACTTACAGAATATTTAGTAAGTAATTTATATAATGGCAAGAAAATTGAAGTATAGAAATGCAAATTAAACATTGTAAATGAGTTTTAAAACTCCCAGGAGTATAAGATGTTCATGCATAAAATAAATTCTGAAAAATAAATTCAGTAAAGTTGTTATAATTAAAAATGACTATTTTTTTCTGGAATAATTTGCCAAAATGTATCAGCTTTATATTTAAATTTATTTTTCATGTCTTCTGTAAGAGACATGATTCATAACATTGAGAATAATTAAAATCATGGCGCTCCAGCGGCCCCCAAAATAGTACAAATTCTTCTAGTCATCTTGAAAGTCCATCATAATTTATGAAGATATTAATGACAATCAGCCAAGTAGTTTATATCCATGGCAATAGTGGCATGAGTTTTATGTGTGCAAGCAAATACTTTCTGATTAGATTAAAACCTGGTAACCAATATTCATGCCTGGTACTTTAAAACTGACAAAACAAAACAAAACAAAACAAAACAAAACACCTCATTGGTTGGGATTGTGATATCATAGAACCTTAGGATAAAACTTCTAAATTGACTTTACTAAATGGATATATTATTAAAACATTATCCCTATCTATCTATCTATCTATCTATCTATCTATTAATGTAGATTTCATTCTCCTTATAAACATTTCTTTTTGATGTGGACAGTGATTAACATAGAAACTCACAACTGTTTTAAAAAGAGAGAAAAACAACCTAAGGAGAATATATCCATAATTAGGACATCTACATATCATCCCTTTCCAAAAGTCCTGGGAAAGTCTGTACAAAATGAGGCAGAAAGATTGTAAGAGATGACCAGAAATAAACATCATCTTTTGAATTCCACATAACTACTACAATGGGAGTTTCTGCAAAGAAATCTGTTTGTATGCACAGGAACTGCACAAGTTCAAGTCAAACAGGAACAGGAAGATGCTCATGACTCCACACAAATAGCTGAGATAGTTTTAGAATTGATGACTGCTAAAAGGAGGAAAGTCAGTTTCCTCTAACATTGTGGTCTCTGTGAGATTTCCTTTGTTCCAGTGGATGGTCCAACACTCATTTATATTTTGGTAGCACAAATTCAACTAAGTGCATTATAAAATACAGAAAGTACAAAATATATCTGCAATTGAGAAAAGTATGACGAAGTGTAACTAAGACGAATTAACATAAACAATGGTAAATACTATCAAAATTCACTTAATATATTATGAAAATTTCAAATAAGTAATGGATATTTTATATCTAAAATTATTCTACTACTTGAAGATAATATCCAATTCAAGTAAAAATTCAGAGGAAACAAGATAGAATTGAGCTGAAAGATTTTTCTTTATGTGTAGCTTTCATAGATTTAAAAGGTCTGATTCAGGTTGCTGAGTGATAAAATACTTTCCTTGTTGTCCTAGGTAGAGTTACTATTTCTGTGATGAAACACCATGAGAAAAGGCTGAAGAGGAAAGGGTTTATTTGGCATGCACTACCATATATTAGTCTATCAATGAATGCAGGCAAGAGAAGTCCTCAAATTGGGCTGTCAAATGAAGGCAATGGGTTCTGCAGAAGCCATGAAGGAGTGCTCTTCACTGGCTTGCTCATCATGACTTACACAGTCTGCTTTCTTATGCAATCCAGGACAACCAGTCTATGAGTAGTACCACCAAAAATGATTTGAGCCCTTCCATCAATCAATAATCAAAAACAAAAAAATAAGCTCTGTCTTTTAGAAGCATTTCATCAATTGAGATTTCCTCTTTTCTGGTGACTATAAATCTATCTGGAGTAACGTTGACAGAAACTAGTGAGCACAATGTTGCTAGCCAGTTATGATCTCTAAAAACACTATAAAAATCCTGATGAGAAGATTTTCTACCTATGCAATATTGGGACAACCATTGATAGAAATTGTTAAGAAAAAATGCTGTGATTTGATTTGAGGTATGGTTCATTGCAGAGAACCTATACCTGGTTCACAAGGTGATGAACTTGGCTGAAGAAATGTCTGGAAAAGTTCTAGGTCCAAGTGATGAACTTTACATTACTCCTAAATGAAATTTTCACAGCAACATACTGCCTTCTATAGATCTACTTTATACACATAAATACATGTGTACTCACAATTTCAATCACAAAACTCTCCCTCTGAGGTAAACAGCAGTGAAGGTAGACTCATTATTACCCAAGATTCTGAGGCATTACTGGTGAGGGCTCAACCCTAAATAAGAAATTTTATTGTTCCTTCTAAAGCTAAGGGAACATTTTGAATGATAAAATGGCAAATTTGTGAGAGCTAAAAGATAGGAGAAAGATCTGTAAAACGCTACCTTATACACTCACAAAAACCATTTCAATCATGAATTAACAAAAATTGTCATGGCTTGTATTGTATCCATTACAAGATTGCCCTGTTAACCATTGGTAATAGAAAGAGAAGAGCTCACAATACCTTACCCCTTATGACTAAACTATTGACTGTTGATAGATTCTTTGAGAGTGTGATTCATTTTCTTCAGTTACTTATACACAACTGAGTTCCTACTTTGCTCAGTAACAAACTCAGTGTTGAGCAGCTTAGGTTAAACTCAATAGAGCAAAAAATAAGTAAATATAAATTTGAGAAAAAAATGTAGGTCAGAAAGGGGTTAGAAAATGGGCTGTGGAGATCAGAGAGGGTGGAAGTGAGACTGTGAAATTGACAAAGAGCAAATTTAATTAATAAAATGAACAATTTTGTGGGTTCACTATTTATAACTATCCATAACTTTCATACAGTAATAATCTGTGCTCACTTCAGCAGCACATATACTAAAATTGGAATGATACAGAGAAGATTAGCATGGCCCGTGCACAAGGATGACATACAGTAATAATCCAATCATCTGCCAAAGAGTGATCATAATTCAAATCTGACCACAGTACTTTCTCAGGATTATACTACGGTGGGAATCTTTGCCACCTAGTGGGATGAGCCAGCACAATTATGCTAGTATAAAAGAAAGAAGAGAGCTCACAGATGTTAAAAGACCGAGCTCTGATGATATGCTTGGAACACTTAGATGCACAATGACTCATGCCACAGATGGTAGGCTCTTCATTTGCATGAAACAATCAATTCATTTCTTTCTCAAGACATTTGAACTGGAGTTCTGTCACCTGATCAAAAAAAGTCTCATTATTGCTGTATTCATAAGCTATTTTGGATGAAATATATTCAAAGTAGTGTTCCAATGTACAAAATGACATTAAATAGCTAGAAGGTTAGACGAAAGAGAAGATCTTTTGGACACAAAACATATGTTTAATTTCTACTTTTGCAGCTTACCAGATGTTTGAGTTTGAGTACAGCATATTCTACCCTGAATGTTAGCTAGAATATCCTCTATGTAGAAGATAATATTCATTAAATATATAACCAACAGTTGTTGCTCAATTTAATTTAGTATAAAGTAAAAACATGAAGTCATTTCTCTAGATCAAACATAATATATATATATATATATATATATATATATATATATATATATATATAGTCAACATGTTGTAGAGTATTATTAAATAGTTGTTGATTGAGAAAATGGGATAATCTGTTTGAAACAAGGTTTTGCAAGCAGTGTGATGAATAGACAGATGAACTGTATATAGACACTGTTTCAAAGAGCTATTTTCATTTTGTAATGTTAGATATAAATTTAAAATATAGTATTAATACAGTCTCAATTTTATAGACATCTTAAGACTCCCTTATGAAAGGAGATATTTTGATATAATATGTGAAATATATCATATTGAGTGATTAGAAACTTTAAATTACATCAGAATATTTATTTCTACCCTTCCCTTTTAGCCATATTCTGTATAGTTTTATTGAATAAAAATGCTATCTTACATTTTGTTTCTCACTTTCTTTCTCTTTGAGATTTCTGCGATACTAAATGAAGAAAATTTATGCTTCAACATGAAGTACAGACACCTAAATTACACAGCAGCCTGAAATTTTCTAAGGAAATCAAGAAAAACAATGAATTTAGGTGAATTTCCTCGAAATGACAGAGAATTTGAGAAACAGAGCCATGCATAGATTTACAGTGACTTCTTGCATAATATCCCACTATTATGTATTCTACATGTACTCTGACAACTCAAATACTTATCTTTCTGGTACATTCTTAAAGTTAACATCCTGAATATCATTGAAGACAAAAAGAAAATCCAATAGTTAAATGCAAGTGAAAGAGAATAAAATATATTTTGTCCTTTGGACACAGGCTTACATATTAACTATTTACATAAAATAAAAACATTTTATTTTAAATGAAAACATAAGACCATAAAAGACAAGGTATTAAAAAGTAAAATATAAAAAAATCTGTCAGCAAGATCAGTTCATAGGTTACATGCAAACAAATATGATTATCTGAATTAGATCCCTAGGTGCAACATGGTGGAAGGAGAGACAATGGACTCCTCTAGGTATATGAAATGGCACACATACACCCCCCCACACACACACACCTACAAACACACATACACACTAAAACACATATAAAATTCATTAAATAAATATATTTCTTAAAAAGAAATATAGCAGAATATAATGAAAATAGGCAAGTTACAAAAATACAGTATGTTATTTGCAGAAGAGCAAGTGCAGTAAGATAGATCTTTTGATTTTTCTAGGCAAATTTAGTTGTGTTTATCATTCTACTGAAAAATAACATACCAAACACTAGTACAGTGAAATATAATATACAGGATATTTTCTACTTCATAGATGTCAAAAATTGTTCTGATGATTATTAAGGAAATCAAAATATTTAATGACAACTCTATGTCAGATATTGTTAAGAATTTTCTCATGTTCCAAGTAAATAAAAGGCAAGAATGAGTTGTACAATTACAAAAACAATATCTAAGAGATTATTTTGATAAAATTATAGAAAATTAACATTAGGCTATGCAGTGATGGAAACCACTATATTTCAATTTCTGCTAGTGTGTCTTTTGCTTTTGTTGGCTGTTAAGGGCTGAACATATCTAGTTGTAATATTAATAGTAAGATTTACAATGGAGGGCACTCTTCCTTCAGCTTCTTCAAATTTTTCTGAGAACCCATAATAACAAATGTCATCTGAAAAATTAACAAAATTTGGAAATTATACGTGTCATGTCTAGGTGATATGAATTTGGGATATATGAATGCATAAATGAATTAGATTTATTTTTTTCATTATTGTTTTCATTATTTTAACTGCATGTACATCTGTGTACAACATACCTGCCTGGTGCCAATAGAGGCCAGAATAGATTTCAGATCCCCTTAATGGAAGTTTTAGATGATTTTGATTCATCCTGTGAATGCTGGCAATTAAACGTGGATCTTTTGATACAGCAGAGAAGCCAGTGCTCTTAACTGATACTCTATCTTTTCCTCCGTGGAATATAGATATGATTAAAATTTATATTTTTAGTCATTTCGACTCACAACCATCTTGAAAATGTTATGAAGAATCCACATATATTCTTAACTTAGTTATTCTTAGTTATTCCATTGATATAGTACTTTTGAAAAGTCTAAGCAATAATTTAAGAATGTCCTTTATCTGTTCCTGTTCAAGCTCCTAAAGAATTGACACAAAGATCTATTAAGTTTATTAACAAGCTGCAAGCCTAGTCTGAGCTAGTATAATCCTCTAATACTCACACAAATTAGCCAATATGGTCTTGCCCTGGCTCACTCTGCTTTAAGTAGGTCTTCATGTTTGCTCACTCATGGAAACTTCATGGTGTATCCTCCTGATACTCCCATGCGGTCTCTCTACTTAGACTCTCAATCTTCTTTCCTCATGGTCCTTCTCTTCCTTTTTTTCTACCTGGGAATCCTAGTTGGTATCATAAGACCAGCCTTCCTATCTCCTTTGCCCAGTCATAGGCTGATCAGTGTTTAATAACCAATCAGAAATAATTAGGGAGCTTTCTTTATAAAACATTGAAGCATTATTATAGGAGATGGCTTAATAATCATGACAATGATAATGTATATACTGAAACCAGATCTCTGGGCACATAAATCAGCATCTGAATATATAATGCACAAGACCAATCCCCAACAGAAAAGAGCATAAAATGATTGTTACTAATAACTAAACTCCAGAATTGATTTGAACTTTGTCATTTTCTCTATCAATGGCATATGTCTACTCATAGCATCACATGAAATTTGACTAGGTGACACTGTGGTTTGCTTAATATTGTGCTTTCTGAGCATGATGTTTAATGAGTCTCTCAAACTCTGAAGACAATTAAATCTGATATTTCCATTGATTTGATTACTAATAAATTGTGTGAAATTATCGAAATACAGTCCTTCTGAAATAACCCCCAATTCACCATTGTAAGGCTTATGTTGCAGATCGAATCAGTTGGGTGCTGGAAATATTTCAGCCAGTTAGTTTTGTATTTTGAATAATTGCTGCTCCATAAAATGGTCTGTAATTCATACTAACATTTGAGGGCTGTGAGCTACGAGTAAATGTATGTAGGAGGACAAGTATTTAGAATACAATAGAAATATTTGTTGTCTTAGGGTTTTACCACTGTGAACAGAAACCATGACTAAAGCAACTCTTTTTAGATTGGTATTTAATTGGGGCTGACTTGCAAGTTCAGTGGTTCAGACCATTATCATCATCATGCTGAGAGCATGGGCACATCTAGGCAGGTATGGTGCAGGAGTATCTAGAGTTACTACATTTTCATCTGAAGGTTTCGAGTAGAATACTGGTTTACAGGCAGCTAGGATGAGGGTATTAAAGCCAACAGCCAAAGTGACATACCTACTCAAACAGAGCAATAACTTCCAACAGTCTCACTCCCTTGAATGAGCAAATACAAGCAATCACAATTGTTTAGGAAAGTTATAGAATGTTAGGAGTTGTTCTGAAACTTTGATTGGGAATCCGTATGTAGACATGTGAATGCTGAAGATGGAGCATGATAGCAATGACAGGAGGAACAAGCTCCATCCAGAGACATCTAGAACATCTAACACCAGAGATTGCCAGATGGTGAAAGGCAAACTTAAGAATCTTACTAACAGAAACCAAGACCACTGGGAATCATCAGAACCAAGTACGCGAACCACAGTGAGTCCTGGATACCACAACACACCAAAAAACAAGACTCGGATTAAAAATCATATTTCATGAGGGTGGTAAGGATTTTAAGAAGGGCGTTAATAACTCACTTAAAGAAATACAGGAGAACACAGCTAAACAGTTAGAAGTTCTTTAAAAATTACAGGAAAACACTGATAAACAGGTAGAAGTCCTTAAAGAGTAAACACAAAAATCCCTTAAAGAATTAGAGGAAAAAAAAAAACAGATGATGGAATTGAACAAAACCATCTAAGATCTAAAAATGGAAGTAGAAACAATAAAGAAAACCCAAAGGGAGACAACTCTGGAGAAAGTATTCCTAGGAAAGAAATCAGAAACCAGAGATGCGAGCATCAGCAACAGAATAAAGGAGATGGAAGAAAGAATCTCAGGTGCAGAAGATTCCATAGAAAACATGGAGACAACAAAGAAAATGCAAAGTGTAAAAAGATCATAACTCAAAATATCCAGGAAATCCAGGACACAATGAGCAGACAAAAACCTATTGATAATAGGAGTAGATGAGAATGAAGATTATCAACTTAAAGGGTCAGAAAATATCTTCAACAAAATAATTTAAGAAAACTTCCTTAACCTAAAGAAAGAGATGCCCATGAACATAAAAGAAGCCTACAGAACTGCAAATAGATTGGACCAGAAAAGAAATTCCTCCTAACACATAAGAACAATAAATGCACTAAATAAAGATGGAATATTAAAAGCAGTAAGGGAAAAAGATCAAGTAACATATAAAGGCAGGCCTATTAGAATTACACCAGACTTCTCACTACAGTCTAGGAATGCAGAAGAACCTGGACAGATGTTATACAGACACTAAGAGAACACAAATGCCAGTCCAGGCTACTATACCCAGCAAAATTCTCAATTAACATAGATGGAGAAATTATCCCATACATTCTATCAGATCACCACAGGCTAAGGATGATCTTCAATAACAACATAAATGATACAAAGCCAATATTCACATGGAAGCAGAACAACACTATACTCAATGATACCTTGGTCAAGGAAGAAATAAAGAGATTAAAGATGTTTTAGAGTTTAATGAAAATGAAGCCACAACATACCCAAACTTATAGGACACAATGAAGGCAGTCTTAAGAGGAAAACTCGTAGCTCTGAGTGCTGCCAAAATGAAACTACACAGAGCATACACTAGGAACTTGACAGCACACCTAAAAGCTTAAGAACAAAAGGAAGAAAATTCATGCAAGAGGAGTAGAAGGCAGGGAATAATCAAACTCAGGGGTGAAATCAACCAAGTGGAAACAAAAAGAACTATTGAAAGAATAAACCAAACCAGAAGCTGGTTTTTGAGAAAATAAAGAAGCTAGATAACCCTTAGCCAGATGAACTAGAGGACACAGAGACAGTGTCCTAATTAAAATAAAATCACAAATGAAAAGAGACGCATAACAACAGAACATGAGGAAATCCATCATCAGATCCTACTACAAAAGGCTATACTCAACAAAACTGGAAAACCTGGATGAAATGTACAATTTTCTAGAGAGACAACAGGTATCAAAGTTAAAGCAGGATCAGATTAATGATCTAAACAGTCCCATAGCCACTAAAGAAATAGAAGAAATCATTAATAGTCTCTCAACCAAAAAATCCCAGGACCAGATGGCTTTAGTGCAGAGTTCGGTCAGACCTTCAAAGAAGACCTAATGTCAATTCTCCTCAAATTATTCCCCAAAAATAGAAACAGAAAGTACTCTACCCAATTCATTATATGAAGGCAGAATTACTCTGATACCTAAACCACATAAAGACCCAATAAAGAAGGAGAAATTTACAATATTTTCCCTTATGAATATTGATGTAAAAATATCCAATAAAATCCACACAAACCAAATCGAAGTACACATCAAAACAATCATCCATCATGATCAAGTAGGCTTCTTTCCAGGGATTCAGGGTTGGTTTAATATAAGGAAATCCATCAACGTAATCCACTATGAAAACAAGCTCAAAGGCAAAAACCACATGATCATCTCATTAGATGCTGAAAAGCATTTGACAAAATCCAACATCCCTTCAGGATAAAAGTCTTGTAAAGATCAATAATTCGTCCCATAACTAAACATAATACTAAACATAATAAAACAATATACAGCAAACCAGTAGCCAACATCAAAATAAATGGAGAGAAGCTGGAAGCAATCCCAATAAAATTAGGGACTAGACAAGGCACTAAAATCAGGGACTAGACAAGGCCACCCACTTTCTCCCTACCTATTCAATATAGTACTTGAAGTCCTAGCCAGAGCAA